>NW_020202817.1:0-5097 GCF_001531365.2 Cynara cardunculus var. scolymus
TGATATTATTTTGATACAAATTTATGTAGACGACATAATATTTGGATCTACAAACCCCAAATATTGTAAAAACTTTTCTGCCTTGATGGTTTCACGTTTTAAAATGAGTATGATGGGTGAGATGAACTTCTTTTTAGGTCTTCAAATTAAACAATTATCTTCGGGTATCTTTATTTGTCAAACTAAATATATTTTATATATGTTGAAGAAATTTAATATGAAAAACTGTTCATCTATTAAAACATCTATGGCTAATGGAACGAAGATTCATGCTGATCCTTCTGGAAAAGCTGTTGATCAGAAAACATATAGAGGCATGATAGGTTCTTTGATGTATTTGACGTCTTGTAGACCTGATATAATATTTTCAACACATCTTTATGCCAGATATCAGTCTAATCCAAAAGAGTCCCATCTAAGTGCTGTTAAGCGCATTTTCCGTTATCTTAAAGGGACTGCTAATCTTGGAGTCTGGTATCCCAAGGGTACTAGTTTTGAACTGACAGCTTATTCAGATGCAGACTATGCAGGCTGTATGTTGGACAGGAAAAATACAACAAGACATCTATAGTTTTTGGGAGACAAGCTAGTCAGCTGGGCATCAAAAAACAGAACTGCGTTTCCATTTCCACTGCCGAAGCAGAATATGTAGCTGCTGCAAACTGCTGTTCTCAAGTGCTATGGATGTAGACACAGCTCAGAGACTACGGGTTTTATTTTAATAAAATTCCTATTTACTATGATTCCAGAAGTGCTATTGCTATTTCATGTAATCCTATTCAACATACTAAAACCAAACATATAGATATCCGGTATCATTTTATTAAAGATCATGTAGAAAAAGGAACCATTGAACTCTATTTTGTAAATACAGAATTTCAAYTAGCTGACTTATTTACGAAAGCTTTAGATGAAAAACGCTTTAGCTTTCTTGTATCTAAGTTAGGTATGTTAAATTTGAAAATTTGAATTTTTATTAAAAACAGTTAAATTTATTGAATTGTATTTAGTTCAAATTCATTTAGTCAAATATCTGTATTTTGAAAATACAAGTCAGTGCTTCAATTTTTTTTCTATCTGATTTTAAATTTCTTGATCGTGGGAATCTATATTTGAGGGGGAGTGTATTTTTCTTTTATCTGATCATATTTTGAGGGGGAGTGAAATTTATCTGTTTTGAACTAACAGTTGATATTTTTCTTACAGATATTTTGAGTATTATCTAATTTTTGGAAGATAATTGAGTTTTGAAATATAAGTGTTTGGCCGATTTAGTCTAATCCGGACAACACTTGAGCGATTTATTGTCCGATTTAGACATCCGGATAAAAAGCTATATGATAAATTCTTATCCGGATAAGATTATATATACTTTGCAAAGGGATTGAGCGGATTACTAAATCGTTGAATTCACTTGTCCAATTTCTTAAATCGTTTGTTGAGATAATTTTTTCTAAGTCTTTAAATCGTTCAATTATTGAGCGGTTTAATTCTTAACTTGAGCGATTTATCTTTCTTCATTGAGCGATTTATTTCTATTTCGATTGACCATTGAGCGATTTATCCTTAAACCGGACAAGTCTTGACCGGTGTTCTTCTAAATCGTACATGCCTTGAGCGATTTATTGTCCGGATTAATACTTAGATATTTCTCAATTCATAAATCGGACACCTCTTGACCGATTTATTCTAATCCGGATAAGCTTTGAGCGATTTAAGAATCTGAACGGTTTTTGACTTTGACTATAAATATTSGACTCATTTTTACTTTTTACTTTTTATCCTCATTTACTATTCATCGTCTTCTCTGCTCAAACTCTCTGGTTTATCGCTCAAGACTTACTTTCTTCTACTGTTCCATCACTGTGCTAATCAATGTTTACATCATTTGATTCCTTTATACATATTCCTTGATCGTATTAGATTCGTATTGGATTGATTGGACTTAATCTGTGTTTTTCTTCATAATCGAATCTTAAAATGAACCACAAAAGGACTAACTCTAATAAAATCAGTTTTATCTTTGTTATTTGTTTGTGTGTTTTTTTTTTATTTCTTTAAGTGTGTATTTTGATTTCTTTTCTGTGTATTTTGATTTCTTTAGTGTGTATTTTGATTTTTTTAGCGTGTATTTTGAATTTTTAGTGTGTTTGAATGTTTAATCTCTGTTTTTGTTTTGAACGGATATCTCACCGGACAAGGTAATCGGAGTTAAATCCGATCAACCTTAATCCGGTTGATGATTGTCCGATTTAGTCCTTTTAAGTTTTAGACTTAGTAATTTTTGTATGTTTTTCTTTGTTGTCCGGATTTCTAATCCGGTCACAACCTTTTTTCTTCTAAGTGTTACTATGTTGTCCGGACTTCTAATCCGGTCAATATGTTTTAATTTTTTTCTAAGTTTTTTTTAGCCTAAGTGTTGTTTTTTGTTTAGGGTTAGTAATTTTTTTTAACTTGTGTTTTTATTTTTTTTCTTTCTTTTTCTTTTCCTAGTTTTAATTTTTTTTTGTTGTTTTTGTTAATTTTTTTTTTGTGTGTTGTATTTTTTTTTCTTCCAAATTTCTTGAATAAAATGGGTACTAATATTTTAGAATTTTTACAGGTTAATGGCGGATCAACGATATCAATCTGACGAGGAATCTCACGTTTCTTCCGTTAGATCTGAAAATATTCCAATTCACCCGTCAAACCAACCCATTCCTTCAGAAACCCTTTTCCGTCAAATAAAATACCTTCAGAAACCATACATTCTCTTTTGTGATGCCAGCTGAATACCCAATTATACCAGAAATTCTGAAAGGCCACCCAATAGCATATTCCTTATCTGCCAATACGCCTGTTCCAATGGTATATCTTCAACAATTTTGGGGTACGCTTACTCTAGAAAAGGACAGAAACACTATCTATTTCCAAGGAGAAGTAGACGAATATGTCAGTCGCCTGACATTGAAACGATTAAGAAGAATTCTTCGTCTGCCTGGTCCTGGATCTACTGGTTTCAAAGACTTCGTCTCTGATGAACAATTGTGCATAGATATTAAAAGATTAGGATACTCTGCTGAGTTGACTAATCCTACTCAGTTCAAAAGACGATTTCTACCTTCCATATGGTATCTGCTGTTCTCAATTCTAAATAGATGCCTGACATCGAAAACCACGGGCATAGACATATGCAGCAGTTCGTTTCTAAAGTTCTTTCATGGAATAGTCTTTTCAAGAAACTATAACTATGCGTTAGTCATATGAAATGAACTAGTAGAGCTAGTTAATGCAAAAAGATTTTCGTCCAAGGCAAGAAAATTTGTGCCTTTTCAGAGATTTTTGCAATTGTTTATCAAGGCCATGATGAATGCAAATGAAGATATTCCAGCCAGGTCAAATTCTGAAAAAGGGCCTACATTCGTCATGACCAGAATAAGGCAGCATGCAGAAGTTGAAGACTTGGACTCCATAATGCCAGTACCATCAGATCTTATTGCCTTAGCTAATCAGACCACTTAGTGCGTAATAGATTATAGGCGAGTGATAGATCCAATAGCTCAACCAGAACCGGTTGAACTTACCCAAGGATCACCCCATGCCTCAGCTGTGAGAGAGGAGGTAGAAATAGAAGAGCGTGTTCAAGAACAGGGGTTACATGAACAGGGAAGTGAGATGAGAGAAAAAGAAATTGAGAGGGGTGAACAAGTGGGGGGAGCGTCTAATCAGCAAAGTACTTCATCTGACAGTACTTCCACGACTTCTTCAAGTTCGGAAGCTACTGAAACTGATAATGAGGCAGATTCTGGTGATGATCAAGATGATGATGATGATGGAGCAGATGATCGTGTTCAATCTATTCCTGCTCAGAATATTTCTGCTCAGAATATTCCTGCTCAGAATATTCCTATTGGAACTCTTGTTGATGACATTAATGACATATTTCCTGAATATTCAGAACAACAACCTTGTCCAAGTTTACATTCTTTGTCATTCAACATTGAAGAATGCGATGATTACGATCGTATACTTCAAGATCTACCTGATGAAGGAGGAGATGAGGGTGTTTTTGTTGAAAATGAAGAGAGGTTGAGAGAAAGGGAAGAAAAAGAATATGGAGAGGGTGAGAGCGGAGCAGAAAAAGAAGATCAAGCTCCTTCCCAAGCTGAAACACATAGCCGGGCACCCACATCTGCTACTGACATTCATTCATTGAATGTTGGTATTGAACAAGACATAGTTAGCCCAGCTATGCAAATGCACACCCCACCCATCCACTCAACTGGTTCTCAACAACCAGTTGTTTCAATTTCACAAGGGGATGGAGCACAACTGCTAACTACTTCTCATTTGGAGAATGTAGTTATTGAAATAAGTAGGCCGTTGCGTCAGCCTACGACTTCGATTCTGTGCACCTCGAGTCTCGAGCCGATACACATAGGTACACATGAGTCTGGAGCATCTGTTGCTCAAAGTGTAGTTCTTTGTGAACTTGCCGGAACGACCGGAGTGGTGTCTTTTGACATTCCACAAGGACAGGTCGGAAGTCCTACCAATGCTAACATTACGCCAACATTGAACGTAGGCACATCAGTTTATTCAATTGTTGTTACAACTGGTATTCTAAGTGAACCAGGTGTGAGTTTACCCGACTTCGTGTCAATGGAATATTTGGACGGCGCCCTAAAGGCTGGTCAAGATAATTTGGATGCTCAAATGGCTAGTCTGAAAAGACTTTTGAAGGGAAAGGAAGTTGTAGAAGAAGAGTCACCATCTGCGCCATCACCACCACATGTACCTAAACAGTCAGTACCAGATCAATCGGTGGATGAACTGAAATCGTTACTATATGCAAAATTGATGGCATCTCAAAATCCAGATGCTGAAGATGCAGATTTGGTCGGCTTCTTACGACAACAATTAGATGTTAACCCTTTTGTTCAAGCCTCGGAGTTTTTGGCTTTTCAAGATGTGGTTACTGCTAGTTTCTCAAAAGTTAGTAAGTTAATCACATCCAATACCCAAGATCTAAAAAGTTCAATGGATGCCCTAGCTGAACGGGTGTCTACCTTAGAAGAAACTTGCAGGTCTCAGGCCACATCTCTTAAACGAAGGCAT
>NW_020202817.1:5329-16416 GCF_001531365.2 Cynara cardunculus var. scolymus
GTAGGTTTCAACGATGTGTTCTCTACTACTCTGGGTGGAGAGCAAGATTTTGGAGAAGACATTGACAACATTGAYGARTCGAYTRGGATCTATTTTGATTTTGAAGCTGATATAGATGATGAAGATCCAGTCTTTCCTGTTCAAAGTGACCGTCAGACTGCTCCAGAATCTTCCACTACAACTTTACCTGGTGTGTCAGATATCCCTGCTCAAAGAGAACAAGTTGATCCAACCGAAATCTTTACTAGAGATTATGTGCCATTCCATATCAGAGCAAATTTTCCTAGTTATGATTGAGCAAGAATCCGAGAGCCATATTTAGAAGATGTCTATTTTGGAATTTTCATCCGACATCGAAAAGCTCTGAGCGGTGATAAAGTTCTTGGCATTCATCGTCAAACCAAAGATTACCGCATTGAATACAGACATCTTTTGAAAGCTAAGTGCCTACCAATAAATGAAGTGCGTACCAAGCATCAGATTGTAACGATCAAACAAATTGATGCTCAAAAGCTTTTAAGAATCTGGTATCCTGTATTTACAGTTACTAGGCAGGATGGTTAGATTTGGAGGTTCAGCGAAGCAGATTTTTCAAACTTATATTTGGATGATCTTGAATACATGTACTTTGAACTCAGAAACATGACGAACAAAAAGAAAGGAGAACTGATTGATCTTGAGGCTATCAAGAGATTTATGCGTTGTCATGTTAAGCTGGCGATGGTCATTGATGTTCAAATGGGCCTTGAAGACAATCAACGGATCATCAATCTGAAAAGACCAAATCAAGAATTAGAAGATATTGATGCTTATCCTGTCTATATGATTCTTGAAAAGCCAGAGTTCGGGGTCATCTACTTTGCTCAACTTCAAGTAAAGAAATTCATGWKGTTTAGTGAGYTRAAHAAATATTCTGATGGTACGATAAGATTAGTGAGAAGGGCACTTGACTTGAAAAGGGTGAATAATGACAGAGCTGCTGAATCAKAAAGGATGAGTTCCAAGGAAAGATATTTGTTGRTCAAYGCGATAAATTTGCTCGAGGAGAAAATCCAATACAGGAACGCTCTRAGAAGAYTRGAGAAAATTCTTGGACTTCGAAAGACGAAATTTACAAGAGTCCAAACTTGAATCCAAAGGGGGAGAATGTTGGGTTTGAGTAAGAGCTTTAAAGTTGTATTCAAGTTTCTCCATAGTTTTCTTACTTTGTAATAGTGTAGCTTTTCTATTTTCCTTAGTATAAATAATATTTTCATTGTAATTGTCATTACCAAGTAATTAGCAGATTGTAATCAAGATTTGAGCTGTAATTTTCTCTCTCTCAATCAAATCAATCTTTGATGAGATTCTCTACTATTCTATTCATCTTGATTCTTGAAGATCTTATCATGTTTGTATGAATCTTGGACTTCACAGAAAGAAGTGAAACTCGACTGCCTGGACAAAGTGGGATAGATCTATTGCCARAGGTGGAGACGGATAGGTAGCTAGGCTTCCAAGTTCCGGCACGAAGTAGTGAAGACTGTTCAGTTAGATTTTTCAGATGCTTGAGTGAGTTCTTGAGAAAGAACAAAGCTAGACTTCAAAGGAGAAGTCGGAAGAAGATCAACCAAGAGTCCCCGACTTTCATATGCTCTTTATAAAGTAGTTTGAGGGCTTAAGAAAGGTAAACCGCTTGGGTAAGTAAGGAAAAGGCCAATGTACATTGATTTTTCATATATAGAGGGATTTCTTTGTATAGATAGCCTTCTTCTTCAGTAGAATCTGCATAGTATACCTATGGACGATACATTTAATCAAACAAAACCTCTCGACTTGCTTGTTGGTTCGGGGGTCTGCTTCTCTTTTGATCCGCGGTCTGCCACAAATTGGTGGCCGATCATGTTTCTTGAGAAGGTTGTATCCAAGTTATTCGACCAGGATTTCTTCGAAGCGGTTAGTTTCCTGTTATCTGATGGTGAATTTGATGTCCCGTGGGTGACGACCCTGGGCTCTACTGTCAGATTTCTGAGTGGGTACCCCTTGGGCTATCTTGGTGCATGGCCTCTTTTCGCGTTGTCCCACCACCTAATTATTTGGTGGTGTGCAGAACTTGTGTACCCGGGAAGGGTGTTTACCAACTACGCCGTCCTCCTGGATGACGTAGTAATCGCGGATGAGAATGTCGCGACCCGTTACAAGGAGTCCCTTGACCTCCTGYAGGTGGTTATTTCGAAAGAGAAATCACTAATATCAAGGAGTGGCTCCGCAGAATTCATGAATAACTTTAGGGTTCGAGATTTGACAGTCGATATCTCCTCGGTATCCATTAAAGCGTTACTAGACACTTTCCACCCCTATGGGTTGATGGCTGTTGCTTACCGTTATTCGGTGCGTGATTTCCGGCTGCTTTGTAGGTTGGGCAGAGCTGGATATCGTGTTCTTGCAAGGCTAGACCATAGGCGCCCGAGGCGGTATTCCCGTCTTGGGGTTATGGGGCTAAAATTGCTATCTCCTTCTTACACGCTTGATTTCTGGTTGGGTAAGGGACGACCACTCAGTCCAGAAGCTCATGGGCGTTTGGTGAGACTCCTTCGAGCCAAACTTAAGCCCCGGGAGCTGGTATTGCCTCCCGATGAGCTGTTCGAGACTGAGGAATCTAGAGATTTCCTGGAGTACTCTCTCCTTTATGGATGGATGTGCCAGTGGTTAAACTACCTAAAATGGTATCACCTTACCCTCAAGGAACTGTTTAGTGGTCCGGTTGTCTCGCACTCCTAGAGGATGGTCGCAGTGGATGAAGACCTCGTTCGCTTATCTCTGGAAGTTGTTTATAGAARTGCGCTTTTAAAGTGCATTAATCAGGATGTGAAGTGAAGGTCACAGGGGCTATGAGACCCAGTGTAGGAATTTGGAAGCCCTAGTAGTAAGCAGCAAATGAAAAACTTATTCATAAGCTCAAGATAGCCAAGATGGAGTAGGGCTAGTCTAAGACAAGACAGACCGATCTATATTCTCCTGCTCGCCTTTACAAGGTTTCCTACTCACTCTATTGAGTTACAACCAGGTTTTGTAAGGAAGCATCTCGACAGGCCCACAACCAGTGGTTGATGCCCCACACGAGCTCTCCATACTCGATTTATCAAGGAGAGTTTTACCAACCCTGCCATCCTAGAACGTTAGCGTACAAGAGGGGCATTTCTCAATTGAGTTAGTCACACATGGAATCTCAGATATGGAAGTTTTATTCCAATTTATTTGGCGTTTAGTTGGCTTCACTCTAGGTCTCACCTAAGATCCTTAGTCTATCTGAGGCTATCGTTCACTGGGGCTCGATAGAACCGATGGTCAGTACATCTTTACTAGGGAAGGGGTTCCTAGGAGATAGATGTGGTTCATGCACATTAGAAGTAGACATGAGTTGTTTCCTTAGCGCGCATCAAAGCGACATGCGTGAAAGACCTTGCCTCAGAGCCTTTGAGGGATTCCTTCTTGCTTGCTTGCTGTCTAAGCTCTTCGATCCCGCCCTACTTTGATTATTGCGCTTGCTTGTGCCCCCTTCTTTCTTTGGCGCTTKCCTGGATCGCTATCTTACTAGCAGTAGTGCTGTTTTCTATTTGAGCTTCCMTTTTTCCTTTTATCGAGCATAATGATCCGCATCGTGCTTTTTGGTAAAATTCTTTACCGAAAGAGTTCTCCCTTATCGGATGGCATCAGATGCCTATGGCGGTTAGCGTTCTTCATGGGTATTATTCGGTGCCCATGGCCTTTTAGCTTTGTAGGTGATATCGGATGGTTGGTATCTCACCGCATAAGTGTCAGGGATGGCGTAGTTCATTAGTGCTTTCCCAAGGATGTCTGTGAGTGCTCTCTCGTATTTAGTCTTTCTCGACGTCAACCCCAAATATGAAAAAAAGAATTTGAGCATTACCTGCTCTATTAGATAGAACGACCTACTCCTTAGTTGAACCAGAATTTGCCACTCACCTTCATCCGAAAAAGAAAGAAACCGCACGAAAGCAGTTTTTCCTAAATGGTGATACCGCCAGTTTGAAACTTCAACCTTTTAGTAGCTTATGGGGTCTGTCCTGAAGGTGATATTAATACCACTCCGGCCCCTGTAGCCCCCAAAGTGCTAGATTCATTGAAGTAGAGAGTCCATGGAACCACCTCTGCAAAGGCGAGGACTTCTTCATCGAGCTCCACTGGTTCGAAAACATTCATGGCATGATCTGCCAAGAAGTCTGCAAATGCCTGTCCTTTGACCGCCTTCATAGGAACGTACCRAAAAGTGAACTCGGATAGCCCTAGGATCCACTTCCCAATTATCGTCTTCAACACGGGTCTGGTCAACATATACTTAATCAGGTCTGTTCGAGCAATTACCAACACTGTTACGGAAAGGAAGTAGTGTCAGAGCTTGGTTGCTACAATGTAGAACGATAAGCACATCTTCTCAATCGGAGAATAATTCTTCTTAGGGCCCTGTAAGACCCTGCTGAGATAATACATGGCCTGCTCCTGCCCTAAATCAAATTGAATTGGGGCATAGGGGATGATTGTAGATAGACCATCAGCATAATAAATTCTCGTAAACCAAGAACCATCAAGCAATTTCATGCTTTTGTTCCTAATTGGGTAAACTGGCTCATTCGCCTTTACCACTCCACTCTGTTTGTAGGAAGGTACTTCCGGCCCTCCTCAAGGATACCCGCAATGATTGGGTCAAGATTTTTAGGTTGTGATGTAGGAATAACCATTTTCTCTATATCCCCCATCCATGAATAAGGGTCAGCAAGCTCCAAATCCCCTTCGTTCCTTTCTTGGGTCAAGGAGCAATTTCAAAAATTTCCATTTTGATATTGATTTCCCTTTTCAAGATGTCTCAGAGCAAGCAAAGTCTAAACTTATCTACTTATAAGCGCAGAGGGAAAGTAGCAACTTTATTTGGACCATAAGGGGCTTCCTTCTGAACTACAGATAGGCTACTGGGCTTTGTACTTCGGCCCGTGAGAATACCGTGCTCTATCTCTTCTCTCACCCGACAGAGAACTATCGTCTCGCTTTCGCTATTTATTGCAAAAAAATAAAAGACAAGGGGGGGACATAAAGGCCTTACCCCTGAACATCGAAGCAAGCTAGGGAGCTCTAAATAAGAACATGCCTTGGCTATGAACATGCTTTTTAGAATCAAAAGAAAGAGACCGTAAGCTATTAAATAAAATGGAGTTTGAATGATGTGAGTCCACAAGTTGATCAATCTTCTGTAATCTTCAAGAGTACAATGGCAGATTCATATATCATTCAAGAACACATGAGAGGAGATGGGAGGAAAAGTCAACACAGTCAATGCTCTATATTACTCTCAATATGTACGTATTGTTACAATGAAAGCTCTCCTTACAACTACACTAATGACAAATGCTATATATAGGGTCAAACTAAAACCCTTCTAGTCAAAGGCAAACTTACTAACAAAGTCAAACACGATGTCTTTACAATTATAGACATTTATAGTCTTTCAAGACGAACACAATTTAACACTGAAATTCAGACTCAACATTCTCCCTATTTGTATTCAGACTTGAAACAATTTGCGCACTTTGAATCTCGTTTGAACTTTGTCGCTTTAAACACTTTATGACTTCTTCAAAATCTTCAAAAACAATCTTCACTTTGAAATGTTCAGACGATCTTTTGTTGAGAAAATCTTCTAACATTTCCCCCTCGAATGTATAACAACAACGATCTTCTCTTTTGACAATGAAGAACAATATCAACAATAATCTTCATAAATGATCTTCAAGATATGATCTTCAAAGAATCTTTTTCAGATAACGAATTACAAACATTCACCCCAAAAACGAATTTCTTCAGATAAAATTCACAAACATTCTTTCCCAAAATTAAACATTCTCTTCGTTGAAAAATTTCTATCAGCAAACTTTTGTAAGGATGATTTTCACATTCAAAAACTCTCAAACAATGTAGCATAGGAATAATCTACAGTAATAATCTCCAGTGACACTCCTTTGAGTCTTTTGCCGGCCTTTGATGTTACTCTCCCTTGATTTTTATAACATACTCCCCTTATATCATCCTGTTAGGACTGGAAGTCAGTGTAAAATTATATTCGTCTTGAAAGTTACTATTGTCTATAATTAAAATAGACATCTTGTTTGACTTTGTATATAAGGTTTGACTTTGACTAGGCTTTTATTGTTTGATCTTATAAATAAGGTGTTTGTCTTGTAATTGTAGTAGGAAGCTTATTGTAAATTTAGTATACGTAATAGATGAGATTGACCAAGTTTTAAAGATTGACTTTTTCTCTCTATCTCTCTCAAGATCTTAATGTTCATATCTACCAGATCTGCCATTGTTATGAAGTTTACATGAAGATTAATCATATCAAAGGACTCACAATTGGTATCAGAGCCGGAGTGCAAGAAATCAATAGAAGGAATCATCACTTTTTGAAGAAGTTTTTATAGAAATTTTCTGTGTTTTTCAAAGTGTTATTCGTGTTCTTATTTTTCTTTGATTTTGATCCGATTTTTTTTTGAAAATATGGTGTTATTGTGTTAAAATCCTGATCAAAGTGCTCGTAATCAAGTTGTGAATCTTTGTTATTCACAAAATTTCATGTTTTGATCACTTATTTTGAAGATTTGATCAAATTTGTGTTTTGAATTTTTTTTCGTGTTCTTGATAAATTTCATCAAAAAGTTAGTTTTGATCAATTTTTTTTTTAAAAAAAGTTGTTTTGGTGTTTGTATCATTTTTTTGATCGAATTTCATTTTTTAAATCGCTCAAAGATCTGTTTGTGGATTGGACGGATTCATTAAATAGCTCAAGACTTGGCCCATCCGATTAAAACGCTGTTGGCCCATCTGCTTAAAATCCCAAGTCTCAGTTTCATCACCAGGTTTTTTAAATCGCTCAAGCTGTTAAACTTGATCGGATTCCTCTTCATCGCTCAAAGACGGTGTTTCTGTTCACTTATTAATCCGGATAGTTCCTTAAATCGCTTCTTTCTTCATCCGTATTTCATCTTAATCGCATAGGACTGTCCGAACTTGGATTAAATCGCCTGACTCATCACTCGATTTAGGTATATATCGATCATAAGGTCAGCCGGATTAGGACTTGGCCTATCAGGTTTTCACGAGTTACTCTAACAGCTTTGATCGATTTAAGCTTTAATCGAACTCATCGCAAACTCATCGATTTCACTTTAATAGCAAATCTGTGTTCGATTTCACCTAATTTGCAGTCTACCATTGTTCGGACTATTAAATCGCTCACACTTCATCACTCAGCCGGTTTTGGATTTTTGCAACAGACCTGGTTGATTTCACATTAATCGCACTGGTTGGTTTTTCAGAGAACTTGACAGATTCATCTTCATCCTCTGTGTTCAAAATCACTCTATAGCCTGACTGATTTTGGGTGTAAATCGCTCCTTCCATTGATCTATTTAGAAGGAATCGTTCACCCAGAATCATCTCCTGTATGTGCAATTAGCTCAGGTTCTGTTCATTTGGTTTAGCTAAATTTACATTCAAGAAATTTAGATTCAACAGCAAGATGGTGAAGCAATTAACGACTGCTGGAGATCATTCATAATTCATATCTATTTCAACAGCAGACTATTACAGATGTTCAATATGTTCAATCCTTGCACTCTATTACAGAATTATCTTGTTTGAACATCTCGATAAGTGCTGTCTCCAACTCCTCAGCTCTAAGTGTAGCAAGAGAGTGATCAAAAAGTTTTCAGCTTTTATCAAGAAGAGAAGTTTTGTAATGGATTTGAAGAAGTATTGAGCCTTCTGTGTAAATCTGGTCAATGCAGCAGCAGAGACTGTGATTTTGATGCTGTTGTTGTTTGATTTTGAAGCTGTTAGTTCTTTGTCGGCTTTTGCTGTATTGTCAGCCATTCTTGATTTGGTGTAAAGCAGACTGATCTAGAGCTTATTGCTTCACCTGAACAACTGTCATCCGTCACTGCATATTCTTATGGGGATGTTGTATCCGATACCGAAGCTTTTGATAGTATAGCAGCTCTACCTGGAAGTGTTTTGCACTCTTCCTCAGGCTCATCAGCAAAGAACTCCTTCCAACAGCAATTTTTTCATAAGAGTCATTACAGAAGCTCAATTGTGGAGAATAAAGTGTGGTAATAATCAAATTATTAAATTTCTTGCAGACTGCCATCATGCCATACAATTGAAGGCTGTTTGCTTCAGATTTGTTGCTGAAAATCTTGCACTTGCAGCTGTAATATGATTAGATGTGTTTTGAGTATTTGATCCATGGCTGTCTAGCAGGAAGTTTTATCAGAAGAGACTATTCATTAGTTTAGGCACTAAATCGATCACAAGGACATCCGTATTCAATCCAAGCTTCATCTTATCGGTTGTTTTCTCAGTCTAAGGGTTTTCACAGGTTTCAAAGAACATCTATTTTCAGTTTGGAAAGATTTGGGCTTGTATTTTTTTTTAATCTTTTGTTTTAGATTTTAATTTTTGGATCACCGTTTATCTGTTTTGGTTTGTGTTATAAACTGTTTGAGAGATTTTTGAACTGTTCTGCGTCGCATAAACTGTTTTAATCAGTATTAACCGTCTTTGATTGATTTTAACAGCTTTTAACTGTTTTCAACAGTTTTGACCGTTTTTACTGATTTTTGACAGTTTTTCGTCGATTTTCTAATTTCTCATCAGTTTTTAGTGTTTTTCTGTTATTCTTTTTGAGCTAAATTGTTCCTGATTTCTTTTATCTGATTTCATTGCATTAGATCCTGTAATTGATCAATCTTATTTTTTTAAAATGACAGATATTCTAGAGAAGGAGAACCAAGAGATGAGAGCTCAGATTGCTAAACTGAAGAAGAGCATTGTGAACTATGAAGAAAATTACATAAATTTATTTTCTGAGAATCATGCTAATGTAGAATTTATTGAAAATCTGCAAAAAGATCATAAAAGAGCAATGGAAAGAGTTGAGAATGATTCAAAGTATCAAATTAATAAACTTGAAAATTCTTTGGATAATGTTAGAAAAGATTTTGATAATGAACTGAAAATACGGAGTAAAGCTAATAAAGATCTTTTCAACAAACTCCATGAAGTTCAGAATGAATTACAAACCGAAAGGAATTCTTTTGGGAGAAATAGTAAAGACTCAGAGGTCTTAACTCATAAATTTGAAAGTGACATGGTTGAACTAAGAAAGCTTCTAAATCTAGAGAAATAAAAGCTTTTAGAAATAGAAAAGAATTTTAATGCTGAAAGGAATGAATTTGAGAAAGAGAAGAGGAGATTTATTGAATTTGAAAGAAGAGAAAGTTTGAAATGCTTAAGAAGGAGTTAGAAGGTAAACTCCTGGACACTACAAGCAAATTGTCTGATCTAAAGACAGACCTTGAAACTGAGATATAGATGAGAACTGAATTTAAAATTAAATTTGATTTAGTTACTGCTAAAAGAGACCAGCTTTTACAAAAAGTCAAAGACTTTTCGTGTGCACAAAGCTTAATTGGTTCTCCATCACAGTGTAAAACCAGTTCTATGACTGTTCCAAATCGAACAGTTATTCTAGTAGCCCTAAATCTACTGTTTCTAAGAACTATTCTCGTTCTTCTATTCAGTATTATTAAGGGTACGTCATTGGATTACCCAATTATTCTTCTAAAATTAAAAGCATTTGGGTTAGTAAATCTGAATCTGTTTCAACTCGTACTCTTGTTGCTACTAATAATCTTCCTTGTTTTGTGAGATCCAATTCTGACTTGATAAATCTTAGCAAGAAAAGGATCATGTGCTCCACATGTAAATCAACAGATTTTGTGAATAAGAAGATATATAACAGATGGAGTACAAACAACAGATATCAGAACAGTTCGAAAGGTAAGAACATGTTTGATCAAAATTACTGGTATGGACCATATTTTATTCCTGATCATCCTGTTCACAGTGCTAAAAAGAATATATTTAATAAGAATAGATGGTTTGGAAGTTACAATGTACCCCAACCCGATACTAACAAAATAGGACCCAAATTCATTTGGGTACCAAAATCTATTTAATCTGGTTTTGCATGTGTGTCAATTTTGTGCTGATCAAAATATCATTTCAGTGATACACCAATGCAGGGGGAGTTGTAATTTATTCCAAACAAAGCATCTAAACACTCAGTTTAGAAACCGTGCTTAAAATGTTTCCTTTTTAATTTTTGAGCTTAACTGAAATATTTCTAAAATCAACTTTCTAGGGGGAGTCTCTAGAAGTTTTAATTAAATGGTTTCTGGAAGTGAATAAATTTTTGGAAACAAGTACATTCTCTGAACATGTATTTCCTGAGATTTTACTTGTGTAATTTCTCATCGTACATAACTCCAATACCTGTTTCAGCTATTCTTCATACTGTTATTATCACATCTCTTATAAGAAAATCATTTTCGGTGATAATACGCTCGTTTGTATTCAAATTTTGTTTTCTGATATTTTTTTACATTGATTAATACATTCGCTAATTTTTTTAATATCAGAATTTGTAAACTCGTTCTTACAGATCTTCATTCATTTCTCTCATATATCGAATAATCTGATCGTTGTCGCATCTTTATTTCATTGATTGTGCTTAAAAGCCAAATTTATTGATCAATTTTTATCTTATCATTGTGCTTATTTGCAATAATAATTTTGATCAATCATTGTGATCAACTGAGCTTACAGTATTTTAGGAGGGACTGAGTATTTATCAGAAATACCTCTATGGATTGTCAAAACCGACAGACCTACCCAAGAGGACAACCATATCTGAGTGAGCTTTATATACAAAAGGGTTTGTGTGCTGAGACTAAAATAAAAATGAGAGGGGTAGTTGTTGTGTGACAATCCGTCATTTCAGGATTTCAGGTTAGTACCTTATTTTAGGATCTTTATTGAGAATTAAGTCTTTCTAGGATTTAACTATGATGATTAGAGAACGTCTCGCTTAATTCCCAAGATTGGTTCGGAAGAACACGTTTCGGCGGGTAACTGACAAAGTTAACTTGTGCAATGCCAAATAGTCTTGAAATGCTCCAAATAAAATAAAG
>NW_020202817.1:21541-24863 GCF_001531365.2 Cynara cardunculus var. scolymus
AATTCATGGACACCTTTTGAAGAATGCTTATTATGTCAATTTATTGTATGAATGAGTTTACTCTAATTTGGTTATAGTAATGCCTGATTATTTCCCTTGCGAAGAACATTTTTGGTATCATTACATAACTAAGAGATATCGTCATACTATTGCTATATTAATGATGAACTCCCATCTGATTTTAGGCCATAGAAAATGCCGCCAAGGAGAGAGAACCCCGAAGTTGCACGACTTGTGTCAGAGCAACTTCTAGCTGCACTTCCCAACATTGTTAGTCAAGTGGCTGCTGGTTTGAATGCCAACCAACCATCAAACTTTGAGTCTAGACCTCCCAGAGAATGCACTTACAAAACCTTCAGATCCTGCAATCCAAAAGAATTCAATGGGACTGAGGGGGCTGTAGGACTATTGACTTGGATAGAAAGTAYGGAATCTGTTCTCCATATCAGTAAGTGTTCTGAAGCAAACAAAGTGGAGTATGCGGCATGTTTGTTGCAAGGGAGGGCACTTACCTGGTGAAATACCTTGGTACAGACTAGAGGTCGAGAGGCAGCCAACCAACTTTCGTGGGAGGAGTTCAAGAAACTCCTTAAGGCTGAATATTGCCCCAGAAGTGAACTTCAAAAGCTGGAAATGGAGCTATGGAATCTGGAAATGAAAGGGGATAATATATCTGCATATACGGCTCGATTTCATGAATTGGGCGAACCTAGTGCCACATCTAGTAACGCCAGAGGAAGTTCGCATAGAAAGGTATATCTGGGGATTGTCTCTAGAAATTCAGGGAAACATTACCTTGGCCAATCCAAAGACTCTTCAGGAGGCAATAGACATTGTCACAAAGCTCACAAATAATGCTATTCGATCTGGAAGATTTGCTAAAGGAAAGCGAAAGATGGAGGAGCATGGGGATCGAAGAGTTGGGGGAAGATTTGACAGGAACAGGAGGACAGTAAGGAATTTTGGTGCACAGACGCAGGTGGTAAGGCAAGATGACACGACTAAGTGCAATAAGTGCAAATTTCCGCATCGGGGGAATTGCATCATTTGTCAAAGATGTCATCTAGGGGGTCACACAGCAAAGGATTGCCGGAAACGATTATGTTTCGATTGTGGGAGTCCAGATCACATGAGGAATACTTGTCCAAAGAGGAAATCAGAGGCAAATGCAAGCCAGACCCGGCAGGTCAGTTTCGGAAACCCAGGATGTCAGGCACGGGGCAGAGCATTTGCGATCGGAGCCAGAGAAGCTAGAGAGGATTCCAACGTGGTTTCAGGTACATTTCTTCTGAATAATGAATTTGCTTTAGTCCTAGTTGACTCAGGGGCAGATAGAAGTTTTGTGTCACTGGACTTTAAGCAGAAAATTAACTTAAAGCCCCAGAAGTTGAAAGAAGCCTTTGTAATTGAGTTTGCCAATGGTCAAGAATTCAAAGCTAGAAACGTAATTATGAACTGCACTCTGAGCTTAGCCAATAAGAACTTTAGCATAGACCTTATGTCGATCGAACTAGGAAGTTTCGACGTAATTGTAGGCATGGATTGGCTATCCAAAAATCAAGCTGAGATTGTATGTTCGGAGAAGTGTATTCGGATTCCTCAAGATGGAATGGAACCAATTGTGGTCCAGGGAGACAAGTTGGATTGAAAGATTAAGATGGTATCCTGCATGAAGATGCGAAAGTATCTGAAAAAGAATTACACCGCATATCTGGCACATGTGATTGACGGAAGGGTCAAGGAGAAGAGTATTGAGGATTTACCTGTAGTTAGGGAATTCTCCGATGTATTTCCTAAGGATTTACCAGGCCTACCCCCACAAAGGCAAGTCGAATTCGGTATCGACTTAATTCCTGGAGCCGCCCCGGCGGCAAGGGCACCTTATCGCTTGGCACCATCGGAAATGCAAGAAATGTCAACCCAACTTCAGGAGTTATTAGACAGAGGATTTATAAGACCAAGTTATTCACCTTGGGGTGCACCAGTTCTATTCGTTAAAAAGAAAGATGGGTCAATGCGAATGTGCATTGATTATAGAGAACTTAANGAAATGCAAGAAATGTCAACCCAACTTCAGGAGTTATTAGACAGAGGATTTATAAGACCAAGTTATTCACCTTGGGGTGCACCAGTTCTATTCGTTAAAAAGAAAGATGGGTCAATGCGAATGTGCATTGATTATAGAGAACTTAATAAGTTGACCATCAAGAATAGATACCCTCTTCCTAGAATTGATAATCTGTTTGATCAACTCCAAGGAGCTAAATATTTTTCCAAGATTGACCTACGATCCGGGTATCACCAAGTGAGAGTTCGGGAAGAGGACATTCCCAGAACATCCTTCAGGACCCGGTACGGTCATTATGAATTTATGGTTATGCCATTCGGGCTAACCAATGCACCAACTGTCTTCATGGACCTAATGAATAGAGTTTGTAGACCGTACCTGGATAAATTTGTAATCGTCTTCATAGACGACATATTAATTTATTCCAGAAGCAAGGAGGACCATGAGCAACATCTGAGGATAATTTTGGAATTACTCCAAAGCGAGAAATTGTATGCAAAATTTTCTAAATGCGAATTCTAGATACGGGAACTACAGTTTCTGGGTCATATAGTCAATGAAAAGGAATTTAGGTAGATCCTGCCAAAATTGAGGCCATTAGGAATTGGGAAGCCCCAAGAACCCCTACGGAAATCCGTCAATTCCTTGGGTTAGCAGGCTATTATCGGCAGTTCATCGCGAACTTTTCAAAAATCGCACAACCGCTCACAGCCTTAACCCAAAAGGACAAGAAATTTATTTGGAGTGAGAAACAAGAGGAAGTATTCGAGACTCTCAAGCAGAAACTATGCAATGCACCTATTTTATCCTTACTAGAGGGTTCAGAAAACTTTGTAGTCTTTTGTGATGCATGGCATCAAGGATTGGGATGCGTATTGATGCAAAAAGATAAGGTCATTGTATATGCCTCAAGACAACTTAAAGTGCATGAGAAGAATTATACTACGCATGACCTTGAATTGGGAGCAGTAGTATTCGCACTTAAGATATTGAGGCACTATCTTTACGGCACCAAATGCACCATTTTCACCGATCATAAGAGCCTTCAACATATATTTGATCAAAAGATGCTAAATATGAGGCAACAGAGGTGGGTTGAACTTCTCAACGATTACGATTGCGAAATTAAGTATCATCCGAGGAAAGCCAACGTGGTAGCGGACGCCTTAAGCCGAAAAGAGAAAGTGAAACCGTCGAGAGTTCGAGCCATGGGACTGTTGGTCCAAACGAATCTAAAAACGCAAATTCTTGAAG
>NW_020202817.1:27098-28151 GCF_001531365.2 Cynara cardunculus var. scolymus
GATCCTAAATCGATGCCTAACATCCAAAACCCAAGGAATAGATACCTGTAGCAGCACATTCCTCAAATTCTTTCATGGCATAGTATTTTCAAGACACTATGACTATGCACTTGTTATTTGGAATGAGTTACTTGAGCTGGTCAATGCCAAAAGGTTTCCGTCCAAGGCCAGAAAGTTCGTGCCTTTTTAGAGATTCTTGCAACTGTTCATAAAGGCCATGATGAATGTCAACGAAGATATCCCGGCCAGATCAAATTCAGAAAAAGGGCCAACATTTGTCATGACCAGAATTCGGCAGCATACAGAAGTAGAAGATTTGGATGCAATTATGCCAGTTCCACCAGAATTGATTGCTCTAGCTGATAAGAATGCTCAGTGTGTCATAGACTATAGAAGAGTGATAGGTCCCATAGTTCAACCAGGACCGGTTGAACTTGCCTAAGGATCACCCCATGCCTCAGCTGAGAGAGAAATAGAAGTAGAAGAGAGAGTTTAGGAACAAGGGGTACCTGAACAGGGAAGTATGCTGAGAGAAAATGTAAGTGAGAGGGGTGAACAGGTGGGGGGAGCTTCTGATCAGCAACGCACTTTAACTGCCAGAGCTTCATCTAGTTCGGAAGCTACTGAATCAGATAATCGAGCAGATTCTGGTGATGATCAAAATGATGATGATGATGGAACAAACGCTCAAAATATTCCCGTTGGAACATTTGTGGATGATCTTGCTACGATCTTTTCTGAATATTCAGCTCAACAACCTTGTCCGAGTCTACATTCTTTATCATTTAATGTTGATGAATGTGATGATTATGATCGCATTCTTCAAGATTTATCAAATGAAGGARAAGATGAGGGAGTTGAAGTTGAAAATGAAGAGCGATTGAGAGAAAGGGAAGAAAAAGAAAATGGAGAGGGTGTGAGTGGAGCAGATAAAGAAGATCAAGCTCCTTCCCAAACCGAAACATTTAGCCGGGCAACCACAACTACTACTGACATTCATGTGTTGAATGTTAGTATTGAAGCAGACATAGCTAGCCCAGCTATGCATTTGCA
>NW_020202818.1:0-5476 GCF_001531365.2 Cynara cardunculus var. scolymus
TAGCCTTGAATTCTTCATATGCAGAAATACAATTTGTAATCTTCAATTGAGTTCCGACTTTCGAACCCATCATCATCTTTTCTATTTGAACCCACATGCTGTAGCCTGATGATTTGTAACTATCAATACTGGTGTAGATATCATTAGTCAGTGCTTGCATCATATAAGATTTGCAAAGCACATCAGCATGGGCTCTTTCTTTCTCTTCAGCTGAATAATGTTCCTTCAGTTTAGGAACTTTCTGTACAGGTATGCCTACTATTGTTTCAAATTCTATCTCCATAAAGAATTCAGCAGGACCTTCCATTAGAGATTTCATGATCAGATCTCCTTCTTTCATCCTTTCAATGAAGTTCAGAAATCTGTCTCTCCATTGATTATAGTCACCACGAAAAAAAACAGGTGGCTTGGTATCAGTATCAATAGCCATTATTTCTTTTGAACTCATCTTATCAGTTTGTATGAAAAATAGGATCAACTGCAGTTCAAAGTTTGAATTTAAAAGATCAGTTTAGAAAAAAATATATCTAATAAAGTGTAAACTTGAATAAGAACACATTCAACACTTAGACAATTAAGCACAAGCACTTGTCCGGATTAGTAATCCGCACAAGTTTATCCGGTTTACAAGTCCAGTAAAAAAGATACACAAATTTATCAAGTTATCCGGATTAGAAATCCAGGCAACACATGGACATAAACCGCACAAAGATAAATCGCTCAAAGAGTAAGATTTTAAACCGATCACAAAGTCAAACTTAATAAACCGATCAAAAAGTCAAACAATTAAACCGATCAAAGATAAATCGCTCAAAGAGTAAGATTTTAAACCGATCACAATGTCAAACTTAATAAACCGATCAGAAAGTCAAACAATTAAACCGATCAAAAAGTCAAACTTATTAAACCGATCAAAGAATTCAAACACTGTTCAAAGAATCAAACACTTAAACCGATCAAAGTCAAACACCGTTCAATTTAATATCGTCCAAGATATATACGATTATAGAAATAAACCGCTCAAAAGTCCAAGACTTACCAAGCGGATTCTAAACCGCACACACTTACCACTCGGATTGTTTAAACCATTCAATATCCGAACAAGTTACAAATTTCTTACCAGTCGGATACTTTTAAACCGCACACTAAACCTTTCAAAAGTTACACGGTTTATCAACCGAATTCTTTAAACCGCACAAAACATCAACTAATCCGCACAAAGCATCAACTAATCCACACAAAGCATCAACGGTTTGTCAGCCGAATTAGCTAAACCGGTCAATGTATTAGCCCGAATAATGTCCGGTATATCCTATATCAAAACAAGTCAAAGCACACGGATGTTAAACCGCACAAGCTAAGCGGACAAAGATTCAAGCAAAAATATAAAATTTCACACTTTTTACCAAAAATTTGGATCAAAACATGAAAAAATATGAGTTTTTAAGAACTTTTTCCAGAAAGCTAAAAATCGATTTTCGACTATTTCAGCCTTAAAACTTGTTTAAAATGCAAAATGTTGTGAATCAAGATAGTTTGAAATGTAAAACCGAATCTAACAATACAAATCTTTACAATTAACACTCCAAAAATGAACGATTTAGGCTCAAAAACCCCAATCCAGACGCAAAAAGTTCAAGAACAGTGAAGAACAGATCGATAAAAATTCTAAAAATCGTGCAAAAAAATGTGTAAAATGGATATATCTTCAAATCCAAACTGCTGCATCTTGCTTTGATACCAATTGATAGTCCATAAATCATACAAACATTAAGCAATCTTCAAGAATCATGATGAACATCAAAGATGGAAAGAATATGAACAAAGGATGATTAGATTGATAGAGAGAGAATATTACAGCTCTAATCTTGATAATTCTGCTAATGACGATTGTTAATGACAATTACAAGGAAATCACTATTTATACTAGGAAATTGTAAAGGCTAAACTATTACAAAACAATTACGCTAAGGAGAAACTTGAATACAACATTAAAGCACTAACTTGAACCCAACATCTTCTTCCAAACTTGCAAAGATACCGGAAGAAATGTCCATGGGTACGTTTGACGCTTTGGTAGGAACTGTCAAGCCAATCCTACCAGAGGGGTCTACCCAGAGGCCTATACTCGAAGAAGAATCTAGAACGCCAGAGTCTGCCACGGTGGGGAGGGYATCTGAGATCATTGAATCCATGAACAAGATTCCTACAGAAAGGGTGCGCACAGAGCCCGTAACCACTGTTGAGGAGATTCTGCTGTGGCGTTACTCGTCCACGGACACAGAGCCCCCTTATGACCCAGAGCTAACAGGCATGCCCTCTGCCATTGCAAAGTTTCACTTCTCGAAACTCACCAGGACACCAGAGCAGGTCTTCTCAGAGCATGTGATCACTTCACTCGAAACCATTTCTCCGTGCACTATGCTAAAGAAGACCGTGCTATACACTCAATACGTGGTGAAGAGGGATGATGGCAACCTTTACTCTTTCATATATGCTGACCTCCACAACCTCTGCGTATTTGACCTAATATTCTTACACAAGATCTTGAACAAATACATGGAGAGGAGGTCAACATATTTGATTTCTCTAAGAAGGCTGATTGAGGTAATGCGCGCTCAAGTCAAATTCTACAGCCAGAAAGATTTCGACATTGCTATGAGGTTGGCCCAGACAGATCTGAAAATTTCTCCTCCAAAGAACAGACCCAGTTGGCTGCTTAGATTTAATCCCAACACCATTGTCCACAATCCCATCTTTGGGTTTGTTTTCTTGGACAAGGATGAGATTCTAAGATTCTTCGATCCAAAAGAGACGCACAAGTATTCCACAGAGCCTCTCGAGTGGGTGTTCAACTTGGTGGTGACAGAGGTGCAGAAAGGGCGAATAAGGGCGGATGAAGTGACCAACCTTCTGGAAACAATCAAGATACAAGTCTCCTTCAGAGAATGGATTTTCAAGGTCAACAAGACTGTCAAGACTGACCTGCAATATGCCGTAGAAGATTTTTCAAACTCTGCTGTGGAGTAATCTCTTGTAATAGTATAGGCCTGCACAATCTTTTAATTCTCTCAGTTATGTAATTCTTTTTTCAGAGGATGACATTAATCTCCTCTTGTATTTTTTTCATAAGTCAATTCTTGCACGAAACTGTCCAAAATTACTTTTTCATACTTAGGGGAGATTGTTAGCTCAATTATTCCTATTTTGTAAAAGTATAGAAAAAATATACTGCAAGTCTTGACAGAAGGATAACTCCACAAAAAGACAACAGAGGACTAAGCGACAGAAGTCGTTTGATCGAACAAGTTAAGTATGACAGAACCTCTAATGTCTCTCACAGAGTTTCTGGAAAATAGTCTTCTGTCAAATAGAACATGCAAGTCAATTACAGCAGAGCCTCTGAGATGGCTCACAGAGGGTCTGTGGATTTCGTCTTATGTGATGTTTCTGTTCCAATAGTTTTCAAAAGTTGTTAGCCGCATATGCTTCTCACGTGACTAGGGAATAATCGACTTTATTTGGACGGCTCAGATGAAGACACGCGTCAAGATCTGGTCTCTAAGGTCGTTAGGAACTAGTATAAATAGCGGATAGGATCTTCGTAATCTGTGGAGCTTCTAGTATTGTAATCGTCTAATTTTTCAATTGAATAAATTGAAAAACCTTTGGAGCAAATCTCTTGTGTTCATCTTCTTCATCAATACTGTGTGTTCTTAATACTCTGTTTTGCTCTTATTATTACTTCCGCTGCACTTCATTGTTCAAGAGCTTTTCTAGAGTATTAGATCAATATCAAAGTCGAATTTAAGATCCAACAACATCTTTATTCTCTCTCTGAACTTTTAAAGCCATTTGAAAATTTTCACATGAAAATTTGATTAATAAGAATGATTTTTCGTTGTTCAAGACTTAGGGGCCGTTTACCGAACACTTACCCGGGTAAGCGCTTATACCAAGTCACAGTACCTTACTGGATGAATATGGTAAAGGCAAAGAATCTTACCCAGTAAGGGTGAGACAAGAACTATGAGTCTTACGCGGTAAGTGAGGGCGACGACTCTTACCACGGTAAGCGCTTACCTGGTGAATTGTTGCATACAATGTCGTTTTGATGGACTAAAATCTTACCCGATAAGTAAATAACAATGTTAAATTTAACCGGTAAGTACTTACCGGGTAAGTGTTTGGTAAACGACCCCTTAGACAAATTTCACAAAACTAGCTTTATCAAACAATACAAAATATCACAATAAACTCCTCAATGGTATCGGACATCAATATGTTTCCTCTTATTATCTGAATTGCACTTTATCGGAGAACTCTTTATCAAATAATATTTTATCGGATAGCTCTCTCTCGGGTAGCACTTTATTGACAGTCTTTACCGATTACAAGAGGATATCGTACACCTCTTTATTGGATAACTCTCTTCACCGGATGACCCTTTACCGGACGTCTCTTTTCAGGACGTCTCTTCACCAGATGTCTCTTCATCGGATGACTCTTCACCAGAAAACAAACAATATAGAACAAACTCTCCGTATACCCTCTATCCGGACACAACTTATCCGGATAAAAAAGTTATAAGTCTGCAATAAGAAACACTTGCACAAAATATCGAGTGATGAGATTCACAAATCGGTCAACAAGTCAATATTCAACAATTCAACACACAATAACACCCGATGAAATGCATTCTTCTCTTGATGAATTGTTCATCAGACGATGAAGATGTAGAAGTGCAGAAAAACTCAAATTACTAACCAAAATGCTGAAAACAGAAAAAATTTGAATGAATTAAACACCGATTGACTCAAAATGTTACCACAAACAAGAATTTGACTTCAATAACAATTAGAAATCGGTAAAAATCCACTAACTTGACAAAATTCTTAAAGAACATTTCCAATAACTTCAAAACTCAAAAATCCAAAATTGAATCAACACAACAAATCAATTATGTAACTGAATGATCATGGTATGTTATTAACACAATACGTACTCAATTAAATTAAAAATACAGATTGTTTCACAAAAAAATTGACGAATTTGAGTAGGAAATGAAGAAACAGTCAAGTAACACTCATACGATCTGTTAGACCCCACCATTCTTAATTGTAAAAGCAATGAAAAACGTACAAGTGTGAAAGTACAGAAGGTCGATGAAGCGAGAAGAAATCCTAAGTGTTCAATACAACTAGAGATGCGATGAAGGTCCATAGGTGCAATGAACAGCGCATCTCCATAACCCCTCTGGTCACCAACACTTGGAGATTTCAACAACAGTTCAGACAGAGATATTCAATGTTATATCCCAGATCTGACAGTAGAACGATTTGCACTAGAAGATTGAAAGAGTAAGTAAACAAGAAGATTAAACAGAGAAATAGCGGCTGCTTTTCTATTATTGAAAATAAAGATTACAAACTCTCAAGAAACCCTAATCGACTCTCATATGATTTTGAATCTATCT
>NW_020202818.1:6936-21546 GCF_001531365.2 Cynara cardunculus var. scolymus
AGTTAGCAATAGGTCTTGGCTCGTAATGCTCAAGAATTTCAGGGGTTGTACCAGTAGCTGGAACTCTTGGAATCAAATTCATTGGCACATAAGGAGGATTGTAGAGAAATTCACAGATTCTGGGGTGAATTCCCTCAAAAAAGTTAATCATTCATACCTTCCATTGCGGATACTCCTCACGGATGAGCGTGGGAGATTTTGATTGAGATCTAGTACTCATGAACGAGGTATTAGCCAAGTTTGCCATTGAAATTAGAAGAAGAAAAATAAGAACAAGATGAAGTTGATTTAATAGAGTAAAACAGGGTAATCTGAAGAAAACTGTTGTTCTAGAAGACGCAGATTAATACCAAACACAGAATTAATCGAATAAGAATTCAATTCCTGCTTTGATACCAATTGGTGGACCTTAAATTCAACTTTGATATTTGATCTAATACTCTGAATGAACTTTAAGACGATTAAAGTGCAGCRGAAACAATATTAAGAACAAAACAGAGTAAAATAAACCAAGAACACACAGTTAAGATGATGAAGAAGATGAACACAGGAGAATAGCTTCAAAGGTTTTTCAATTCATTCAATTGAAAATAAGTTGATTACAATACGGAAGCACACTGAATACAAAGGCCTTAGCTGCTATTTATACTAGTTCCTAACGACCTTACTAACATGATCTAGACGTGTGAAATCATCTAAGCCGTCCAAATAAAGTCTATTAAGACCTAGTCACGTGAGAAGCACATGCAACAAACAACCTTTGAAAAAATAGTTGGAAGAGGATCTTCACAGAAGACGAGATCCGTAGACCCTCTGTGAGCCATCCCAGAGGCTCTGCTGTAATTGACTTGTATGATCTTATTGCCAGAGGACCATTTTCCAGAACCTCTGTGAGAGACATCAGAGGTTCTGTCACATTTTACTTGTACGATGAAACAACTTATGTTGCTAGTCCTCTATTGTCTTCTGTGGAAGATACCCTTCTGTCAACACTTGTAGAATACTTTTTCTATACTTTTACAAGAGATGAATAATAAAGCTAACACAACTACATAAGCTTCTTTCAGCCTCTGGGATTTTAGGTTAATCTTCTGCTTAAAGTCTAGGGATACAAAACTTCTATCCGATCCTGGATCAAATAGAACTGACGCGAATTCATAATTCAAAAGGAACGTACCTAAGACTATATTGGGATCATTTCTAGCTTTTCTGGCCCTGATTTCAAACGCTCTGCCCCGTGTCTAACTCTCTGGGTTTCCTTGACTGATCATTCGAGCTTGGCCTGCATTGGGTCCTTGTTTCCTTTTCGGACAAACGTTCCTCATATCATCTGGACTTCCACAATCGAAGCACAATCGCTTCCGACAATCCTTAGCTGTATGACCCCCCAGATGGCACCTTTGACAAATGATGCAATTTCCCCACTGCGGGTATTCATCTATTGCACTTGGCTTTGTCTCTTTGATTCACCATATGAGTCTGTGCCCCAAAATTTCCTACCGTTCTCTTACTCCTGTCATATTTTCCCCCAAGTCTTCGATKTCCATACCCCTCCACCTTTCTTTTCCCTTTGGCGAATTCTCCTRAACGAACAGCGTTATTCGTGAGTTTGGTGGCAATATCAATGGCTTCTTGAAGAGTCTTTGGATTTGCCGAGGTAATGTTTCCTCTAATCTCTGGGGATAATCCCCAAATATACCTTTCAACGCGGACTTCCTCTGGCGTCACTCGGTGTGGCACTAGATTTGCCAACTCATGAAATCGAGTTGTATAGGCAGCTATATCTTCTCCTTTCATTTCGTGATTCCATAACTCCATTTCTAGCTTCTGGAGTTTGCTTCTGGGGTAGTATTCGGCCTTCAGGAGTTTCTTGAACTCCTCCCATGGAAGTTGATTAGCCACTTCTCGACCTCTGGCCTGTACCAATGCATTCCACCATGTGAGTGCCCTTCCCTGCAACAAACATGCCGCATATTCCACTTTGTTTGTTTCAAGACACTTGCTAATATGGAGGACAAATTCCATACTTTCTATCCATGTCAGTAATCCTACAGCCACTTCAGTCCCATGTCATTATTTTGGATTACAGGATCTGAAGGACTTGTAAGTGCATTCTCTGGGTGGTCTAGGTTCAGAATTCGATGATTGATTCGCATTAAGCCCTGCCGCTACTTGACTGACGATGTTGGGTAGTGCGGCCAATAGTTGCTCTGACACAAGTCGTGCAACTTCGGGGTTCTCTCTTCTTGGTGGCATTTTCTATGGCCTAAATCAGAAGGGAGTTCATCGTTAATATARCAAYACCAKAATTATTTCTTCCGRTCATTTAATTGATGTAAGGGGCATTCATCACATGAAGAGATATTCAAACTTTTATGTAACCACATGGCTTAAATTTATACACATTAAGGCTTGCCATAAATGAACATTTCTCAAAAAGATGCCATGTATTCATAGACGATTACAACCACGAAAACAAAACCTCACATGACTTGAATAATAGTGAATCATTTGACGCTCCAATATTTTCTTGAATATTCTTAAGCTGTTCTTCACTATTATCTATCCATACGATATATTTAGGTTATCCATAACTTGAATATTCGTGTTATTGAGAGATCTAGGATCAATAATTGGTATCAGAGCAAAATAATTAATTCTCATTAAAACGATCAATTTGAATCTGAATATTCAAAATCCCTCAATTCTCCTTTTATAAAAGTCGTGTTCTTCTCTTCCAAAACGTTCTCATGGCCAACTGGAATTCTGCATATAGTGTAGGTTCCCTCACCAAAACTCCAACTCTTCAACGTGAAGAGTATCCACAATAGAGGAGTCGAATGGTGAACTTTTTGAAGGGGATGGACATAAATCTCCTCAAATCTGTCAAGGAAGGCCCATATGTTCCTTAGACTCTTGTTCCAAGAGTTCCTGGAACAAGTACTACTACAGGAGTTGCTGCCTACCACATGATGCAAGACGAAAATAACTGGGATGAAGATGACATAGAACGAGTAGAGGCAGACATGAAGGCAAAAAGACTGACCATCATGGCCATTCCGAACGACATTTTCCAATCTCTCGATGCTTGTACAACAACAAAGGATATATGGGATGAACTGGCAAGTCAACTGGAAGGAGGCGCAAAGACTAAGAAGAACCGTAGGGCACATTGCCTAAATAAATACACAAACTTCAAGGCGTTGCCAGATGAACCGATTCAAAAGACTTATGATCGTTTCAACACGTTGATTAATCAATGTCGCAGAAATGACATCGCCAGGACCAAAGAAGAAAACAACGTCCTATTCCTCAAAAGTCTCGGCGATGAGTGGACTCAACTGTCGATGTCCCTCCAAGCAAATCAGAACTTAGATAGTTGGTCCCTTCATGACGTCTATGGAACTCTTGTTGCTTAAGAAAAATATGTATTGAAGAGGAATGTGTCCATTGATGGACCCCTCGCCCTTGCTGTAGAAGAGAAGAAAGTTACAAGGAGTTCTTCCAGAGAACATAAGAAAAAGAGCAGGAAGGCACTAGTGCTTGAGTCAGAATCTGAAAAAGAAGCATCTGACTCTATTGATGACCTCAAAGCTTTTGCCAAATCTCTGGCCTTGATAACTAAGCAATTCCAGAAGAAGTTCGTCAAGAAGCCTAAGAAAGAAGAGATTCTAGAAGAGAGAAGTATCAGCCTTCCTATGAACAGAAGTCGATGAAGTTTCATCAGTAAGATGAAAGAAGAGAAGGAAGAGAAGACAGAGAAGACAGAGGAGAGGACAGAAGAGAAGGAGATGGAAGGAAAGATGGTCTTCGCTGCTACAGATGAGGAAGATAGGCCATTTTCGAAAGAATGCAAAGGACGATTGGTTAAGGATGCTGACTACTACAAGAACAAGTACAAATACAATTCTAAAGAGTGAAACTTGATGGCTGAGAAAGAAAACTAGGTGTCTGACTCTTCGTCTGATGAAGAAGACAAGGCACTCATATGCCTTATGGCCAAGTCCAATGCAGAATCTGCCTCTGACTCCGAGGACCAGGTATGTGATTCTTCCCTTGATGAAACCAACTCTGCTCCATCAGAGTTAGAGTTAAGAGTCATTAAAATTTCAGAACATTTTGTCAAACTAAAAGAAAAACTAAATTTTGAAAAATCTGAAAGATTAAAAGCTGAAAAGAAGTCAATTTCTACAAAAGAGAGACTGATCTTCTTACTGAAGAAAAGGCTGAATTGTTTAAGGAAAAAACTCGCATTGCATCATTGAAAAAATCAGAGGATGAAAAACTGATGGATCTTAACAAGAAAATAACTAAAAACATAGAAAAGAAGGTAAAATCCATGAAAGAATCTGAGGCAGAAAAACTTAATTCAGTAGCTCTTAAGGATTTCCTTCAAAAAGAAAGGGAAATTCTTCATTAGAACCTTCAAACCAATGAACTCCTGATGAAGAAATACAAAGATGCCCAAGATGTTTATGAAAAACTAAATGGACAAAAGGATTACCAAGGAAACATATTCAATGATCTTGACTCTTTCATCGAAAGCAAGAAATTAACCCTTGAATCCACTTTCAAACTTGGATGCGTTCAATAACCCAACTTCTATCCAAAACCAAAAGCTAATTTCAAAAGGGTAAAAGTCGATGGAAAAACCGTTCTCTTGAGGAATTTTTTTGAGAATATGGTTTATGAGAGCAGCACAAGTAAGAACTCTGATGAAAAGGATGATGCCTCCAAACCAGAGAACAATGGAAACCTTATAGTTAAACCAGAGCCTCTGATTATTGATTCCACAAGTTCATCAGCAAGTGCTGTCGATGGAACAAAAACTCTTAGTAAGGAACCATCATCTGATGGATCGATGAATAATTTAAGTACCACGTTGAAAACTGATCTGAGAAATCAGAAGTGATGGAATTCCTAAATGACCATTCTAAACCATCAATCTTAGAACCCCTCGCTCCCAAAAACATCCATGAAAATTTTGACTTCGAGAAATCTGCAAGAGACTTTCTTGATTTTGACTCTGAAGAAGAAATACTCGGTGAATCACCAGAGATCATTGTGGATAAGAAACCTCAATGTTCAAAAACCCCAATGAAATCTGAAATTCCAGAAGCTATTGAATTCTTCAGACAAAGGAAAAGGAAAGCTCAAAAACGTTAAGTCTGCCAAAGATACTTCAAAAGGCCCAATCCCTCGATCTAAATTTATTAAGTTTACTCTTGAACAGAAATAGAAGTGGCCTGCTTTTGAAAATTCTAACCCGCATTTTTCTTCTCCTTCGGCTAAAGAGAAGAAGCCTCTCCTCAGGAAAGAAGTAAAACTCACGCATGGCCCTTCAAATAAAAAGTCTACATTAGATAGGAAGTTTGTAAAAACAACCAATGCTAGGACATAATCTTCACCCTCTGCTTTTACTTTTTCTTCATCGAATAAAAAGATATATGTTAAACACCTTTGTCCAAAAACTCCTAACTGTCAGTGTTTAACTCTTTTACAAAACCTGAGGAATCATATGTTAAATCATCGTTGCATTTTTTCTAAGCATGTCTATTGTTATAAAAATATTAAGGCTCATGAAACTATGAAAAAGCCAAAGCCTACAAAATCCAAGGGCAATGGAAATAAACCCAAGCCTGCAAAGGCTATGGGTAAAAAAATTAGCACAATTCCAAGAGGGCTGATGAAAAGAAGATTGTCGTATCCCCGACTAACAAACGTTGACCCATTATGAAGTGGGTACCTAAAAACCCTTAACTTGTCTTGCAGGACTAGCATGTGCAACCATGGTATATGGTTTCAGGTTGCTCCAGGCACATGACTGGTGATAAAAGTCAGTTGTCCTCCTTCATCGAAAAATCTGGAGGCTCTGTTACCTTTGGAGGCAACAGTAAGGGAACTATCCAGGGATATGGCACTCTCATCAAAGGCAACATCTCAATCGCTAAAGTGGCTTACGTTGAAGGCTTGAAGGATAATCTACTAAGCATAAGCCAGTTCTGCGACAAGGGTCTTGAAGTCAGATTTCGCAAAGGTTTCTGCATCATCGAAACAAAGGTCGGCCAAACCATCATCAAGGCGAAGATAGAAGGAAATCTCTATCTTCTGGATTTTCAATCTTCTGTGGGTCAAGACAATCTCTGCCTTGTCTCCCATAAGAGTGATGAAAATTGGCTCTGGCATCAAAAGTTCTCACATCTAAATTTCGATGTCTTGAAGAAGGTAGCCAAACAGAAACTGGTCAAAGGAATTCCTAATCTTAACTTCGAAAACGACCATCTCTGCTCAACCTATGAGATGGAGAAGCTGAAACGGGCTTCTCATAGAACTAAGTCAGAAACCTCCTGCTCCAAGCCCTTGGGTATGATCCACATCGACCTTTGTGCGCCAATATCCACTCAAAGCCTCTCTGGAAAGAAGTACATCCATGTACTTGTTGATGAATACTCAAGATACACATGGGTTGAATTCATCAAGAAGAAATCAGATGTTTCGGACCTCCTCATCGGGGTGATGAAAAGACTCCAAGTGCTTTTACAACGCAAACTTATCAAGGTTAGAAGTGACATGGAAAAGAATTCAGAAATGCCAAAATTGATGAATATCTCTTTAGTGAAGGCATCTCCCAAAACTTTTCAGCAGCCAGAACTCCACAACCAAATGGAGTAGTTGAGCGAAGGAACTGAACCCTAGTGGAAGCAACAAGGACCATGCTTGCTTCATCTGAGCTACCAATGTCCTTTTGGGCCGAAGAAATTTCCATTGCATGCTTCACTCAGAACCGTTCTGTCATCAACAAGAGGCACCAGAAGACCCCAAATGAACTCATCAACCAACGACGTCCAAATGTCAAATACTTCCATATCTTTGGGTGCAAATGTTTTGTTCTTAATGATAGGGAATATCTTGGTAAGTTCGACAAGAAGGCTGATGAAGGCATATTTCTGGGCCATTCTCAAACTGCTAAGGTCTACAGAGTGTTCATCAGAAAGACAAAGATAGTCATAGAAAGCATCAACGTGTCCTTTGATGATTCATCACCGATGAGTTCTTGACAAAGCAGTTCAGGACTCGGGCTATCACAAAGAGCATCTGATTCATCACTTAGAAAACCCAATGAATCAAAGTTGGCTCATTTATTTGAAGACATCTTTGAAGAAGAGGCAGGATCTGGACAAGCACCCATTGAAGAACCTTCTTCCAGAGCCTATGAAGCACATGAAGTCTCTAATGCTGAAGGTACAACTCTTTCTGAAACTCATGTTACTTCACCCTCTACTTCTCCTGTGTTTTCAGAAACAGAGCATCACTCTGGAAATGATCTACTTGAGGGGGAGCAAGCAGTTCCATCAGCCGATGAAGAACCGCATCATGTTGCTCCAGAACTCCCATCTTGCACCAAGTGGACAAAAAAACATCCTCATTACCAGATCATTGGTGATTCATCATGCCGTGTCAAGACGAGATCCGCAACTGCAAATGAATGCTTCTTCGCCAACTTTCTAATATGCAAATGAATGCCTCTTMGCCAACTTTCTAAGTATGATCGAACCAAAGAAGATTTTTGAAACCCTACAAGATCCAAACTGGATAGATGCCATGCAAGAAGAACTACTCTAGTTTGTGTGAAACAAAGTATGGTCCCTCATGCCTCTACCCAAATGGAAAACAACCATTGGGACCAAATGGGTCTTCAGAAACAAGAAGGATGAAGATGGCATAGTAGTAAGGAACAAAGACATGCTTGTTGCGAAGGGCTATTGCCATGAAAAAGGAATAGACTAGGATGAAAGAGTCGCTCCAGTTGCTAAGCTCGAAGCAATCAAAATATTCCATGTCTATGAAGCACACAAAGGTTTCAAGGTCTATCAGATGGATGTAAAGTTCGCCTTTCTCAATGGAAAACTTCAAGAGGAAGTATACGTGCAGGAGCCCCTTGGATTCGAAAATCCCAAGCATCCAGACTATGTCTATTTTCTGGACAAAGCTCTCTATAGGCTGAAGCAAGCACCTAGGGCCTGGTATGATACACTCTCTACCTTTCTCCTTGCCAATGGATTCGAAAAAGGTACCATCGACACAAACTCTCTTTCTTATGAAGCACAAAGGTGATATTTTACTTGTGCAAATATATGTGGATGATATCATATTTGGTTCTACCAACTCTAAATTTAGCGAAAAAATTTCAGAGCTGATGAAAAGAAAATTTGAGATGAGTATGATGGGAGAACTCAGTTTCTTCCTTGGTCTTCAAATAAAACAAACTTTAGAAGGAATTTTCATCAATCAGTCCAAATATGTGAATAGCCTTCTAAAGAAATACTCTCTTTCAAATTCATTATCGATGAGAATTCTAATGGCTACAAGAGCTAAGTTGTTTGCTGATTCATCAGGAAAATTTGTGGATGTAACAAACTACAGAAGCATGACTGGATCACTCATGTATCTAACAGCTAGTAGACCAGATATTATGTTTGCCACATGTCTTTGTGCAAGGTATCAAAATAATCATAAGGAATCTCATCTCTGTGCAGTCAAGAGGATCTTTAGATACCTTAAGGGAACCCCTTCATTGGGTCTCTAGTATCCAAAGAACTCTGGCTTTCATCTAATAGCCTATACAGATGCAGATCATGCAGGTTGCAAGCTTGGTAGAAAGAGTACGTCTGGAAGCTGTCAACTTTTGGGGGACAAGCTAGTGAGTTGGACATCCAGAAAACAAAATTATGTCTCAACCTCTACAGTAGAAGCAAAATGTGTTGCTGCTGCTAGTTGTTGTTCACAAGTGCTCTGGATGAAGACTTAGCTGTAGGATTACGATTTTCAATTTGAAAAGATCCCAATCCTCTGTGACTCCAAAAGTGCCATAGCCATATCTACAAATCCTGTGCAGCATTCCAAGACTAAGCACATTAATGTCAGGTACCATTTTCTTAAAGATCATGTAGAAAAGGGAACAATAGAGATGTACTTTGTTCCAACAGAGATTCAACTTGCTGACATTTTCACAATAACACTAGATGAGAAAAGATTTATATTTCTTGTCAGGAAGATGRGTATGCTGAATCTCACCACTTAGAGGYGAACTATCTTTTCAAACCAAAGATTCTCAATATCTCTAGGTTATRCCCAAAGTGATATACTCCTTGGCCCTYATAACYAAGTACTCWAAACCAGAGCCTCTAGACAATTWGAAATACCTRTCTATATTTGGCCTAARTTCATTTCCTTTSGAACCAGAGCYTCTCTAGTCCAAAGAAAGTACTTTGTRTTTTCACTAAGTACTCCCTTTCCCAACCAGAGCCTSTGGTTCTATTGACCAGYGCCTCTGGATTCCAAGTCCTTCCGAMCAGAGCCCYTCTGGTTAWACTTAGYCTCTCCTCATTCGTTTTCTCATACATTTGACTTAGTCATTTCATTCATTTATCAGYCARAGCCTCTGGTTCCAAAGACCAGMGCCTCTRGTTCCRAAGACCAGCGCCWCTGRTTTTYAATTTCTTTGAGACCAAAGTCCCTYTGGTTCAACTTGGTCATCATAAGTCATCTTTTCCTTGCATCTCATTGCATTTTATATATCATCCATGCAACCAGAGCCTCTGGYTCTRAAGACMAGAGTCTCTAGATTCTTAGTCTTTGGAACCAGAGACCYTCTAGTCCCTTAGACCCTCCTTTTTCATCATCATTAATTCATTTGCACTATCAATCWCAACCAGAGCTTYTGGTTGTATAGACAGAGCTTTTGGTCATCCTATTTATCTCCCTTGTTGATTCTAGGGGGAGTTTTTCACTCATTGCACATCCCCTTGCATCATTTGATGGGGAGTCATGCATTTTCCATTCATCATTAAGAATCCAAATTGAGCCAAAGATCCCTCTGGTTGTACATTCCTATTCAACCAGAGACTCACTGGTTCAATACCTTGGTTCTTTATACTTGCATTTTCCCACCCAGAGCCTCTGGTCCCTATATCTAGAGCCTCTGGATCACAAAAATGCTACATTAATAAAGTATTTCATTTGCATTCAACCAGAGACCATTTGGTCCTTTTTAAAGGGTATGTTTTTATTTCAGGAGTTTAAAGTGATGACCTAGAGCCTCTGTTTCATCAAAACCCAACATTTTATGATGAACTTGTTTATCATTCACAACCAGAGACCCTCTGGTTTTCCCTCACAAATCTCATGACCAACCAGAGCCCTTCTGGTTCCATGATAAATCACTTTTTCCAATAAAACCCATCTTTGATTGAAAACTTTTTCAACATTGTTCAACATTGCAACTTTTTTGACTAAAAATCATACAATATGAATTTTTTGAAGATCAAAACTTCATAATTTGTATTTATCTTCCAATAAATACGGAATTTTAAATTTAAATTTATTTGGAATTTTGTTCTTGAGGATTATCCTTTTGAATAATGTTATTTTAAATAAATATTTTTAAAATAACCCAAACGCCAAATACCCACCCACGCACCAGACAGCTATCAAAAGTTGTTCCCTAGAAACCCTTCACATTTCTCTCCAAACCACCACATCATGACACGTGTCCCTATAACCCTGCACCATCATGATTGTAAGCAGACTTTATAGATCATGATCACACATCAATCCCTCTTTTTCCCAAACGTCTCCCACCATGATTACAAAATATTATTTAAAAAAATATTTTAAACATCCAACCTTTCCACTCCCTCCCACTATAAAAGGCCATCATCTTCAACCTCTCACTCTTTACGCTCACAAAAACTCTGAAGCACTCAAACAGTGTAACACCCCATACCACACATTGCATGTAATATATACTTCGTTTACAAGAAATACATGTTTATACACCATTCAGCTCCCAAAGTACAAGAATCTATCATACTGAATACATGGTCCAAAAATTCAAAATACATTTCTTGTACTAATCAACATTCTTCTASCAAAACTATATACATTATAAGCAAATCTTCATACAGACATGCATAACAGAAAATATCACATTTTACCCTTCCCTTTACCATCAACACCTCCTGCAATACATATTTTAAATCTCAAAATGAGGGTTAGTGTTATAACCGGGTTTCAGATAACCTGGGTCAAGGAATATTTTACGTGATTAATTAATAAATTATATGATGGTATGTGTGAATGTGGCAACAATACATGATACATGAAATAAGTGCATACATGTTTGGATAATGTTGGACCTGTAAATTCAGTTTTGATATTGATCTCTTACTCTGAATGAACTCTTAGGACGATCATAGTGTAGCGGAAACAATTATAAGTACAAAACAGAGTAATTGTGACAACTCTGCATTGTGTGATTTCAGGTTAGTACTTTATTTCAGGATCCTGATTGAAAACTAAGCCTTTTTAGGATTTAGCCTCAGAGATCGTCTTGTTAGTCTGATTAGATCATGTTTCGACGGTAGCTAACCAACTTAATTCATGCAAGCCAATTAGTCTTGAAATATTTCACAAAAAGATAAAGTTGATATTCTAGTCTCGTTCTTTTAAAATTCAAAAATTTCCAAAGTTTCAATTTTCTTTTATTTATTTAGTTGCCTATTATTATTTTATAGGAGTGGAGTTTTAAAATCTTTTGTCAAATTGTTTTAATTGTTTTGTTTGTTTTAGATTTTTGGGGCCTAGCATTTGGAAATTTAACATCTTGGGCTTGGGTGGACAACCCATTTTCTTTCAAAAAGCCCCATATAAATACTCCCCTCCCCTTTTGAAAACTCCTCATTCTTCAAAAATTTCCAGCCTTTCGTTCTCTCTCTCTAACTTCATCACCTTCCAACCAACTTCTTCTTCTTGCAAAAACTCAAGCTTTCTGCTGTTTTGAGTCTGGTTCGAGATTTTCGGTCAAGAAAAAGTTATGTTTTACAAACTGTTTTATTTTCTTTTAGTTGTTCGAACTTCTTTATCTTTCTACTCGATTCTTTAAATAAATTTATGAGATTAAAGAGGTGAGATTAATCATCAAAGACCTGCATGTGTCTTCACGGGGATGATAATCTGTGACCCAAGAATCTTTAATCTCAAAGAAAGAAGAAGAGAGCTCTTACATGTGAGGTCTGATCGTACTCTCGGATGATTAAATCTTGCATGCATCTTTAAATCGATTCTCTCATCTTGTAGCTTGCTGGAATTAGAATCCTTATTATTTTACTCTCTTTTTTGGGTTTATATTGATTTTTGGTATTAAAAGTTTTGATTCTTGAAAACGTTGAGCTCGAGACCTTCCCCATCATTGCTGTCATTCCTGGGCATGCAAATAGTCTTGGGAGGCGTATGACTCAAGGTTGAGGAATTCTTGAAAAGAGTGTTAAACCCATTCAAAATCCCTTGATTTTGATAGATGGCGGCTGCCATCATTGTTTTGGGATGACATTTAATGATGTCATTAATAAGGTTTTAGAAGGTTCCTTTTTATTTAAATATTAAAAATATCGGCTTCATTTTATGAAAATATTTGATGGCTTTGCATTGGAACCAACTTTGCCCTACCTAAGTCAAGGAAACCATTAAGCAAATATAGCGCTGGTTGGTCTGTCAGGAAGTTCAAGCATGCATAGCAAGTCCCTAGAGGAAACACACGGATATTCGCCAAACTTGTGAGTTGTCACGACCCCATTTTTAATGCTTTTTATATGTTTTATGGGGGAAAAGCATGAGATTAAGCAAACTTTGCATGTTTATGTTTTATGATACTTGTGACTAAAGAACTGTTTAGTCGATGCTTTACTTGGAATCTCTTGGGCTAAGGAACTACTTAGTCAAGTTTTACTTGGAACCTCTTGGGTTAAGGAACTGCTTAGTCGGGTTGCTATATTTTGTTTGATAAATATTATTGCACTTAGAATAAATGCTAAATTGATGTGCTTGAGAGTATATGTTTCCAAATGAAAGTCCCCGTCCGTAAACGCTACTTGTTAACTCGGGTACATTCCTGGGTCGTGGTATTGTGGATAGCTGCTATTGTGTTGACAGTCCCACCCAGAAAGGGATGCACAATTACCTACGTTTTCTAGTCTAATCATGTGGGATTTGGACCACCGCTGAATTAGTACTTATCGAACTGTGGGACCTAAGTAGTGAACGGGCTACTTCTGGTTGTTCGAAAATTAATGGGGCAAATTGGTCAGGTAAGGCTCAGTAGCGYCTCAAGTKTTACATCGYGAGRGATTTWCATTTATTAAGTGCAAAGAATTCRCATAAGTTTGCTATTACTTGGTTTATGCATTGAAATGTTTTATGCATGTGAAAACCCGTGAACTCACCAACTCTTTGTAGTTGACCTCGTTTTTATTTCCATGCTTTTCAGGTTCTAAGTAAGTGGTTTGGATTTTTTTTTAAGGAAGCATACTTGAACCAGGATCTATTAAGTCAAGTTTTTGATGTATTTGTGACCATTGTGTAAATTCTAACTCCTGTTATGTCGATGAATCATTTTATTTTGAACACCTTGAAATAGTGTTATTTATGAACTGTTGCTATGACTCGCTTGCCTGTTACATCTCGTGATTCCGCTTTAGCGGGGTGTGACAGATTTGGTATCAAAGCCTCAGTTATAGAGAAYGCTGGTTTTCTTTAAAAACCATCGACTATAACCAAAAATTTTCCAAATGATTTTCATGGAATCTGAAATCATGTGTTTTAAAGCGGGTTTTATTGTTACATATCACTTAAGTAGAGCCTGATCACCTGTGCTTAATTGATGTGTGATAAGAAGAAAACTCAATCGATCCTAACAAGAGGTATGCTCCAGCAAATGAAATGATTTTGAAAAGCCTGAGTCTTGTTGCACTTTTTATGAATATTCGTTTCCTAGGACTAGAGGCGCCGGTCAAAAGGACTAGAGGCAAAGGAAATTAGAATGCTCGATTTCTCGCTAAGTGTCCGTGTAGGACCGGAGGCGCTGGTCAAGAAGACCAGAGGCAATGGAAGATAGAATGATCGACTTAAACTAAGTGTCCTTGTTGGACCAGAGGCGCTGGTCAAGAAGACCAGAGGTGATGAAAATCGGAGTGCTCGATTCTTGTTAAGTGTCCATGTAGGACCAGAGGCGCTGGTCAAGAGCCAATGAAGAACCAGAGGATCGATGAAAGGGATACTTAGAATTTCTCTAAGTATAGATATTGCCACAGAGGCTCTGGTCTCATGACAAGAAGCTCTGGTAAAGACGAATAGAAGAACCAGAGGACCGGTGGACGGATGGCTTAGTGTTTTTTTAAGTATAGGAATGGAACCAGAGGCTCTGGTTTTGTTACCAGAAGCTCTGATAAATGCACTATGAGAAACTAGAGGCTCTGGTCTCGCAACCAGAAACTCTGGTAAGGGCGAATAGAAGAACCAGAGGATCGATGGAAGGATTTCTTAATTTTTTTTAATTATTGATGTTGCAACAGAGGCTCTGGTCTCGTAACCAGAAGCCCTGGTAAGTGCACTAAGCAGAACCAGAGGCTCTGGCCTTGCTACCAGAAGCTCTGGTAAGTGCATTAGCTCGATGAAAGTAAGATCTATAAATATTTTTAGTATGAGGAGTAAGTCAGTGGTTGATAGGATGGAGTTCCATTGGATTATCAGAAAACCGATGGATAAGAATTCATT
>NW_020202818.1:22876-26720 GCF_001531365.2 Cynara cardunculus var. scolymus
GCCGAGAAGGGAGAATCCCAATATAGCACAACTTGTATCGGATCAACTTATCGCCGCACTTCCCAATATAGTCAGCCAAGTGGCTGCTGGGCTAAATGCCAACCAAACTTCAAACACTGAGCCTAGGCCTCCGCAGGAATGTACATACAAGACTTTCAAAGCTTGCAACCCCAAGGAATTCAATGGAACCAAAGGAGCGGTTGGAGTACTATCATGGCTCGAGAGTATGGAGTCCGTTCTGCACATTAGCAAGTGCACCGAAGGAAATAAGGTTGAGTATGCAGCATGCCTATTGCAAGGAAGGCCTAACTTGGTGGAACACTATAGTTCAAACCAGAGGTCGAGAAGCAGCTAACCGACTTTCCTGGGAAGAGTTTAAGAAGCTGCTAAGGGACGAATACTGTCCGAGGAGTGAACTCCAAAAATTGGAAATGGAGTTGTGGAACCTCGGAATAAAAGGAGACAATATCTCTGCGTACACAACAAGATTTCATGAATTGGCAAACCTTGTGCCACATTTGGTGTCATCAAAAGAGGTTCAAATAGAAAGGTACATTTGGGGATTATCTCCAGAAATTAGGGGAAACATAACCTCGGCCAACCAAAAGACTCTTCAAGAGGCAATAGAAATTGCCACGAAGCTCACTAATAATGTTGTGCGATCCGGAGGATTTGCCAAAGGAAAACAAAAGTTGGAGGAACATGGGGACCGAAGAATTGGAGGGAGATTCGACAGAAGCAGAAGAGTAACAAGGAATTTTGGAGCTCAAATGCAAGTGGCAGGACCGAACGATGCAGTTAGATGCAATAAGTGCAAATTTCCGTACCGAGGAAATTGCATCATCTGCCAAAGGTGTCATCTTGGGGGTCGCACGGCAAAGGACTGCCGGAAGCGGTTATGTTACGACTGTGGAAGTCCAGACCATGTAAGGAGTGTTTGCCCAAAAAGGAAAGTAGGGACAAACACGTATCAGACCCGACAGGTTAGTTCAGGGAACTCTGGAAGTCAGGCTCGAGGCAGAGCATTTGAATTGGGAGCCAGGGAAGCCAGAGAGGATCCCAATGTAGTTTCAGGTACATTTTCTYTGAATAATGAATTTGCATCGATTTTATTTGACTCTAGGGCGGACAGAAGTTTTGTGTCCCTAGACTTTAAGCAGAAAATTAACTTAAAGCCCCAGAAATTGAAAGAGGCCTTTGTAGTCGAGTTTGCCAATGGTCAGGAACTCAAAGCTAGAAATGTAATTTCGAATTGCACTCTGAACTTAGCCAATAAGGACTTTAGTATTGACCTTATACCGATAGAATTAGGAAGTTTCGACGTAATTGTAGGCATGAATTAGCTATCCAAAAACCAAGCCGAAATCGTTTGTTCAGAAAAACTTATTCGAATTCCTCAAGAGGGAATGGAGCCAATTGTGGTCCAGGGAGATAAGCTAGACCAAATGTTTAAGCTGGTRTCCTGCATGAAGATGCAGAAGTATTTGAGGAAGAATTACACTGCGTACCTGGCCCATGTGATTGACGGAAGGATCAAGGAAAATAAGGTTGAGGACGTACCGGTAGTTCGAGATTTTCYCGATGTTTYCCCTAAGGAATTACCAGGCCTGCCCCCMCAAAGACAAGTCGAGTTCGGTATCGACTTAATTCCTGGAGCTGCCCCAGTAGCAAGGGCGCCATACCGTTTGGCACCCTCGGAAATGCAAGAGATGTCGACCCAACTCCAGGAGCTGCTAGACAAAGGATTCATCAGACCAAGTTACTCACCCTGGGGAGCACCGGTACTATTTGTCAAGAAGAAAGATGGGTCAATGCGAATGTGCATTGATTATCGGGAGCTCAATAAGTTGACCATCAAGAATTGATACCCCCTCCCTAGAATCGATGACCTGTTCGATCAACTTCAAAGGGCAGCCTATTTTTCCACGATTGACTTGCGATCCGGGTATCACCAGGTGAGGGTTCAGGAAGAGGACATCCCAAGACAGCCTTCAGGACCCGATATGTTCATTATGAATTTATAGTTATGCCATTTGGGCTAACCAATGCACCAGCTGTCTTCATGGACCTGATGAATAGAGTTTGTAGGCTATACCTGGATAAATTCGTAATCRTTTTCATAGACGACATATTAATTTATTCAGRAAACCGAGAAGACCATGAGCGACATCTGAGRGTAATCTTGGAAGTACTCCGAAATGAGAAGYTGTATGCCAAATTTTCCAAGTGTGAATTCTGGTTACAGGAAGTTCAGTTTTTGGGCCATGTAGTTAACAAGAGAGGAATTCAGGTGGATCCTGCCAAAATTGAGGCTATTAGGAATTGGGAAGCCCCGAGAACCCCTATAGAGATCCGCCAGTTTCTTGGGTTAGCAGGCTATTATCGGCGATAAACAGTTAACTGGACCCGATGTTATCCAAGAGACCACTGATAAGATTGCAATAATCAAAAATCGACTCAAGGCTGGAAGGGATCGTCAGAAAAGCTATGCTGACAATCGGAGGAGACCATTAGAGTTCCAGAAAGGTGATAAAGGTTTTCAAAAGGTCTCACCATGGAAAGGAGTGATGCATTTTGGAAAGAGAGGCAAGCTGGGCCCTTATTATATTGGTCCCTTCGTAATAGCAGAAAGGATTGGACCAGTGGCATACAAGCTAAATTTGCCCTCAGAGTTAAGCGCTATCCATGATACATTTCGTGTATCGAATCTCAAAAGATGCCTAACAGATGAAACTCAAGTGATGCCACTGGAAGATGTGCAAGTTAACGATCAACTGCGTTTTGTTGAAAAACCCATAGAGATCATAGATAGGGAAGTTAAGCAGTTGAAGCGTAATAGGATCCCCATAGTAAAAGTTCATTGGAACTCAAGGCATGGACCGGAGTACACGTGGGAAAGGGAAGACGCCATGAAAAACAAGTATCCCCACCTGTTCTCAAGATAATCATGATTTGGATTTCTACGATTAAATTTGGGGACGAAATTTTTCTGGATTGGGGAGATTGTGACAACTCTGCATTGTGGGATTTCAGGTTAGTACTTTATTTCAGGATCCTGATTGAAAACTAAGCCTTTTTAGGATTTAGCCTCAGAGATCGTCTTGTTAGTCTGACTAGATCATGTTTTGACGGTAGCTAACCAAGTTAATTCATGCTAGCCAATTAGTCTTGAAATATTTCACAAAAAGATAAAGTTGATATTTTAGTCTCGTTCTATTAAAATTCAAAAATTTCCAAAGTTTCAATTTTCTTTTATTTATTTAGTTGCCTATTATTATTTTATAGGAGTGGAGTTTTAAAATCTTTTGTCAAATTGTTTTGTTTGTTTTAGATTTTTGAGGCCTAGCATTTGGAAATTTAACATCTTGGGCTTGGGCCTTGGGAGGACAGCCCATTTTCTTTCAAAAATACTCCCCTCCCCTTTGGAACACTCCTCATTCTTCAAAAATTTCCAGCCTTTCGTTCTCTCTCTCTAACTTCATCACCTTACAACCAACTTTATCTTCTTGCAAAAACTCAAGCTTTTTGCTGTTTTGAGTCTGGTTCGAGATTTTCGGTCAAGAAAAAGGTATGTTTTACGAACTGTTTTATTCYCTTTTAGTTGTTCGAACTTCTTTATCTTTCTACTCGATTCTTTAAATAAATTTATGGGATTAAAGAGGTGAGATTAATCATCAAAGACCTGCATGTGTCTTCACGGGGATGATAATCTGTGACCCAAGAATCTTTAATCTCAAAGAAAGAAGAAGAGAGCTCTTGCATGTGAGGTCTGATCGTACTCTCGGATGATTAAATCTTGCATGCATCTTTAAATCGATTCTCTCATCTTGTAGCTTGCTGGAAT
>NW_020202819.1:0-1325 GCF_001531365.2 Cynara cardunculus var. scolymus
AAGTATCGTTGTCTCTGAATGAATTTCAAAACAAGTTCTTCAGCGATCACTGAACAAGCTCAGTGTATGATCGCTGGAACTGAAATTACAGATACAGAAATACATCGAAAGGAAAAAGGGATTATCATCAAATCACTGAGAGAGAGGATCAACAAAACGGTACACATGTTTAGATTCTTTTTTTAGTGGAAGTATGCGTGTTCTTTGTGTGCGACCCTTTAGGTTTACATGGCTCGTTGGCAGTGTATCTGGGTGACACGTGTCGTAGGTATAACATACAACATACAATTATGATTTGAATATTTATTTAATATTATTAAAGTTCATTTATTATGATAACACTTTATATTATAATACAATTGAGATATTTAATAAACTCGATATTCATCAAACTAGATGGACGATTGAGATTGATTTATAAAATTTGTATTGAGGTGATAATTTATCACTAATATAAATTGATTATTAAATTATGCATATATTATATGGATAATTTATAACTTAAATAATCATTATTAACTAACATAAACAAAAATTATACTACCCAACAACTCCTCTAGTTCTCTCCATTTGCTTGTTTAGAAAAAAAAAATCATATTGCAGCTAAACCGTAACATTTACTGTACATACTTATTATCGATCATTTGAAAAAAATCAATAATCTATTTTTTGTTGGACGAGGGATGAAATGGGGTTGGACAGGGGATGAGCCCAACAAAAAACTGGGATCAGATTCAATTCCCCATACTAGGTGGGTATAAGGACGAGGTATGACCACAATGGTGGTACCTGATTGGTTTGAGCTTAGCTTCAAAGGTCAAAAGTACCAGGAGGTCTCAGGTTCAAATCCAAGAAGGAATAAGAATCCCCTTGTGGTCACGAATGTTCAAATGCGGTGAATCTGGACTATCTGCAAAGCAGGTGGTCACCCTGGGATTAGTCGGCTCATAACGGGTTGGATATCCAGGTTAATCAAAAAAATGATGAGGTACATGTATTGGGTCAGAGATGGGAAACTCCATTCACACAATATCACTTTGAAATGGTGGTTGTCGGTGATGGGTAGTGATGGTTAAGGGTGGTAGTGGGTGGTGACTGAGGAAGAAGGTGATGCATAACAAAGCTGCCCTTCACCTGAGGGACGACACAATATAGCTTCAATTATCAGTTGATAGACCATGGATGTTATAAAAATGAAAAATAAAAGACCACTGATATATATATATATATATATATAGGAGCGATCAAATGAAAATCACTTCAATTTGTAAAAACCGTAAAAACTACTCTCATCCATCGTTAATCTTATGAATTTTTTTCATGAA
>NW_020202819.1:1550-2810 GCF_001531365.2 Cynara cardunculus var. scolymus
TCTCATAATTACAAAAAAATGAACAAAATAAAAAATTATGATTGGTTGAATGAGGTTTTCACGACTTTTACAAATTGAGTGGTTTTTATTTGAACCCACCCCTATATATATATATATAATATATATATATATATATATATATATATATATATATAAAATATAATCTGTTTGAGGGATGCTATTTATATATGAGGCAAACCATATGGACCAAAAATGTAATTCTTATATAGTAGAAGACATCATTAGACAAATGACCAAAATCTCCTTCCAAGTCTATTAAAGCATACCATCCAAAAAAAAGTTTGTTGAAAGCATGTGGTTTCTTAATCTTTAAATATGCATTTATTTGTATTTAATGAAAATTTGGTATAATTAATAGATATCATAAATATACAATTCTTGTTGGAGATATAACAATATATATATATATATATATATATATGATTAAGTTCAAGTGGGACCAAAAGTTTTTTATGAGACCCGTAAAACCAATTTATGTTTATTGATCAACTTTATAAGCTAATAATCTAAAGTTGTACAATGACAATTTTATGATTATTGAGAAGTTTCGTGGCAATTTTGTGATTATGAATGTTCATATTGTAGATCTAATCCAAGAGTTGAAAATTGGTCTTACGGATCTCACGAAACACCCTTGATCTTACATGATCTCAAGTGTATGTATGTATGTATGTATGTATGTATGTATGTATGTATGTATGTATGTATGTATGTATGTATGTATGTATGTATGTATTTTGTCGTAACTCGTAATATGTCGAATTATTGATTTATCTCATACATATATTCTCATAGAATATTCCGATTCATCATGTAAATACGGTGTTCTTAACTAGTTTTGTATAATTACAATATACATTTTGATAATGTACTTGTTTGCAACTTTGACTAAAAATTCTCCTCGAAACCCTTGCTTCTGAAACCTACGGTTGCACAAAGAGTAGCGATAGTTGTTGTCGGTATTGTGACCACCTCGACTCTAAACAAGTCTGATTGAATTGTTAATTTTTTATTTCACATGTTCGAATTTTTTCGATCTGCTTGAGACTGCTGTTTTTATAGTGTGGTTTCTCGGTAATAAAATACTGAAAAAAAAGGTTTAATCATTTCATGTAAAATGAAAAGTGTTATATTGATCCTAATTTCATTTTTATATATGGTTTGATTTCAATTTAAATTAAAAATTAAACCGAAATAATTTATATATTAATTATTGTTTAAAATAATCTTTATATATTG
>NW_020202819.1:3000-27566 GCF_001531365.2 Cynara cardunculus var. scolymus
AATAACTATTTATATATTAGTCAGAGAGTTAATAATAAGTATTTAATTATCTATTGATACTAATTAGTGACATGTCATTTTAACTTTATTGTATTTTCTTATAAAATTTAAAATTGAGAAACTATTAAAAAAAGGAGATAATGCACAACAAAAATAAAAATAAATCTCACAAAATTTAAAATTTCGATAGAGACTTCTCTTTCATCCATGTTGTAATGTCTTCTTTTATATATATATATATATATATATATATATATATATATATGAGTCTAATCAAATGAGAACTAATTAGTTTATGATAACCGTGAAGTCCAATTTTAACCATAAATCAATAGATAAATTAGTAAATTTATAATTTTGGTAATTTTGAATTAAAATTTTAATGCAATGACATTTTAGGTATTTTCTCATCTCTCTCATCTCTCCTCTCTTCTCTCTCCGTCTCCCGGCCTCCGGCGATACCACAGTGGTATCACAATGTATTCTATATGTGCTTGGGTATCACACTGAGATCGTTTGTGTGGTCGATCGTAGATGTAACACAGTGGTATCACAATGCATCATGTGCTTGGGTATCACATTTTGTCTTTTGTTTAACAGGATCAATATTTTTAGGTATCACAGTGGTATCGCCGGAGCACGGAGGACGGGTGACGGAGAGAAGAGAGAAGAGAGAGGAGAGAAAATATCTAAAATGTCCTTGCATTAAAATTTTAATTCAAAATTACCAAAATTATAAATTTTCTAGTTTATCTATGGATTTGTGGCTGAGATTGGATCTCACGGTTACCACAAACTAGTCAGTTCTCCCTTGAATGAGCATATATATATATATATATATATATATATATATTCATGTATACCTTTCTGTTTTAGATGAACAAATTGAGAGTTGTATCACTTTACCTGATTAAACCGATGCGTATACTTCTCTTTGTCGGTGGGGATAAATGGTAAGGAAACAATAGAGAAACATAGATTGAGGGATGAAGAGATCGATAACAACAAAAACAAACCAAAAACAAAATGAAAAAAATTTAAGAGATCGAGAAAAAAAACAAACCTGAATCAAAATGAAGAAATTAAGGGATGAAGAGAGTAAAATAGTTACATGTTGTAGATGGAGACAGTAAAAAGTCTTCCAAGAAACCGAAAGGTTTGAAAGTTAAAACTTAATTAAAACGATTGTAAAATTACCAAAATGACCCGATTGCAATGAAAAAGTAGATTTTTTTTTTCATATAGAAGTATAGAAGTCGTTAACACAATTAATATTTTAAAAATTCAAAAACACCACAAAAATCCTAACTAAGAATCCTACTCTAAGAGTCTCATAACAATTAGAATCAATCTTCATTTTGTATTAATTGTATCGCAATTTCTTCTCTTAAACTAGCTATATCTATACTATATTATAAAACATTTGACAAAAACTATTAAAAACCATTCTTTATGCATGACATACTGTTTATTAATGCATATTACTTAAAATTTAAGATTACAAGTAAATTGTGCGTAAGTAGAACTTATTAAAGTTTCATTTTTGAATTCGTATAACTAACTGCAGATAAACATAATCAAATTCCGGATAAATATCTTATTTTAAATATATATATATATATATATATATTAAATATAATTAGGATAATCATTGAGTTCTAAATTATTCTTATAAAAAAATCATATTACTAAATCAAAAATAAATTATTTTGTTATTAAATCTAAGCTAAATTATAATAAAAATATTGAATTAAAGAAATTACACAAAATCAATAACTTTTAAATAGTTAATTTGATACTAATATTGATATATTTATTTTCGAAATTTTATGATATCTTCAACTTTATATTTTATTCAAAAATAAAAACATTATCCCATTTTTAAAACAACATAAAAACCGTATTATAACATCTTCAGATACAAAATAAAACGAAACATTAAAATCAAGATATATCTCGTTGTATTGTACGAGTATCCTTCTAATATATATATATATATATATATATATGTGTGTGTGTGCACACACCTCTATTTAGTAAGCGACACTCCTATACGATTGAACCTCTTCAGTCTCATCCTTGACATAATACAAAGTTTGAAAATAATTGTCTCAATTAATTTTCTTATAAATAAATTGCTATAAAATATAAATAATAATTATTTTGATAATTCAGGCCTCGGTGCGTGAGCCAAAGTGATACGCAATCATGAACCAAGCGATCAAGGCAACAAACATGGTCAATTTCACACTCGATCTCTATCTCTATATAAACCCTTGATCATCATCAACTTCTTCTTCTCTATTGACTTTGATAGACTCTTCGTTTGCAAAACAAAATTCACCAGCAATGGCAGAAGTAATCGTTACGATGGAGGTCGGTTCCGATGGTGTTGCTCTCATCACCATCTCTAATCCTCCTGTTAACGCCTTAGCTGTCCCAAGTAAGCTCCTATCTTTCTTCAATTCAACTGGGTTTTATAAAATTTCATGAAATCAAGCTTAATTCCTTTTTCATTTCTGGGGTTTTCTTTTTTATTGCATATAAATTCTTTAATCCAATCGGGTTTTCTACAGATTAGATCTCACGAAAGGGATTTAGTTATTTGTTTGTTATTTTTCCACTTCAATTGCATCTCGATGATCGATCATTTGTTTTGCTTTGGGTTTTTTCTCTTAAGTTCTTGGTGGGTTGAAGGACAAATTTGCTGAGGCTATGAGGAGAGATGATGTGAAAGCGATCGTTTTGACTGGTAATATCTTGAATCCACCTTTTTTTTGATGGAATTTGCCTTTTCTTTTTCCCTGATTTATCTTCTGTTTGGTAAAAAACAAAGAAGTGATCGGTAATCTCTTGAATCCAGCTTTTGTTTTCATTGAATTTACTGCATTTTCTATTTGTGGTCTCTTCAATCCAATTTAATTGGATTGTTTTTTAATTTAGGGTATGTTTAGCAACTAAGAAGTACCCAATGATTAGGGTTTCATCTCTAATAAACAGACGTTACTACTTTAAACCATTTTTAACAAGAAGGCTGGTTGATAGACTAGAAAAGCTTATGACAACTTGAAAAATAATGCACACATGTATTACATACACCCCTTGGAGGCTTATTGTGATGGTGTCACTATACAAGAACAAAAAACTTGTGCCAACTATTGAGGTATAAAGGTACTTAGCACATCATGAAAATGAGAAATGGTTCTTGAGATAAGGGTTTGGCATGAGACAAAGTGATGGAGTATGAATTTGGCTTCATGCTTGGGAGGTTGACCATCAAGCTAAATCCACCTCCTCAAACCCTCATGTAGAAGTATAGAGAGCGAAGTAAGAACCTACATATGATGTTCGTGGACTTGAAGAAGGCTTATGATAGCGTACCATAGGATGTGATTTGGAGGAGTCTGGAAGAGAGAGGGGGTACATTGGATGTATGTTTATGCAATACAAGATATGTACAAGTGCGCAATGATTTGGGTCGGGACCCCGGTGGATGACACAGGGTGGGTTTACACCAAGATTGAGACTAAACACGTTTCTTATCGTTGTGATTTTGGATGAGATATCCTGAGGAATCAAGGGAGACATACTGTGTGTGTTTGCTTTGGTTTTGAATGAGCAAATACTCAAGAAACATAACCATCTCAGCATGATTCTTGAAACAAAAATGCTAAAAAAATAACTAATATTCAAGAAATATAGTTAGGAGATTTCAGCAATCTTTTGCTTTATTCTTGTAAGTATGCATTACCCATATAAGAGATGCCAAGAAGATTCATCAATTCAGCTTTTAGTTTGGTTATATGTGCACATGATGAGAGTTAACGTAAACGCATTGGAGGTTGGTTTAAAGTATTAAAACGTTGAGAAATGACTACTTTGGAGTTAGAACAAACCATGCAATTTTTTTTTGATGGACTAAAGGAATAATCTAGAGACAAAATCTGTATTACTTGGAAAAAATAGCAAATTGAAAGAAACCCGAACTTACAAGGCTCATCTGCTAAACCCAGCCCCACTTTAAGTAAGTTTAGGGGCTTTGGCAACTCACTCATGAACACATCTGACCCATTACTTGAACAAAAATCTAAGATATCTGAAGAGAAGGATAAGAGATTGGTGATGTAGTTATTTATGCAGATAGTGAAGCAATCGAAGGAGAAGATGAAAACGGCTATCTTGTGGGAATGACAATTTGTCTATGAAACAACAGTGCATCTGGGCAACTTTTTGAATAATAAAATTGGGTTATTATGTCTCATAATTCTTCAATCATTCATTCAATTATTCAGATTTTTTTAACAAATGGACTTAGGCTCTGACCTATTCAGAGGTTCAAGCCATTCAGCCTATTTAGATGTAAACAAGCATCAGCCTTAACTTGGATGATCCAAAACTGTTTGATGTTAATTCATTGGGTTTCTTTGACGTTAATGGAAGATTGTGTTTTTTTTGGGCATAGTTGCTTGTTTCTGAGGATATTCATACTGCTCACTAATTCCAGAAAAAGATACATATGGACCTTTTGATGTCAAACCTAGTGGTTTCCACCTTTTAGAAACAAAATTGATTTAGATTTTGATACTAATTCATCACTAACATCTTTGAAGTTGTAGTGTTTGGAGTATACATTTACTGAAATTTTGTAGTCAAACACGTCATTTCCAGTACTAAATTTGACTTCTCTTACTTTATGAAGGCAAGAATGGGAGATTTTCAGGTGGATTTGACATCAATGTTTTCCAGCGAGTTCATCAGAATGGTACAACTTCATTAGATATCATCTTTGCAACAAACTAATGATCTATTATGTTCCCAATAATTAATTATTTTTATGGCAGGAGACATATCTCAATTACCGGATGTATCTGTTGCCCTTGTGACCAACACAATTGAAGGTGTTATATATAAACATCATCTTTTCTTTTCCCAGTTACTAGTATTTTGTATGACATTCGCTAAAGTCTTCATTTACTAACACAATTTGTTCTTTTTGGTAATCTTAGATGCCAAGAAACCCATAGTTGCCGCTGTACAAGGACTTGCGCTTGGGGGCGGTCTAGAAATAGCAATGGTTTGTAGTTTTTGGGCTTCAAAGTTTGTTCACAAATTTGGTTTGGTGAACGCATTTTAAACGTGCTGTTTTATGTAGGGATGCCATGCCCGTATTGCAGCTCCGAAAGCTCAACTTGGCTTACCTGAATTGTCTCTTGGAGTTATGCCTGGCTTTGGAGGTACAATATCTGTAACAACTTTTATTGTGAGATTCAATAAATACTTCCTTACACCTGTAATAAATGTCCACAATGAAATAGGCACACGGTTTTATAAATGTGTAATTATTACACTTTTTAATTAACTAAATGACAAATTGATGGCAATCCGACACGGTCGATCCGGACTAGAGATGGCCAAAAATCAGTCTCGGGCCGGGCCAGATCGGTCCTTGGCTGAGATTCTTCTTTTGTAACCGGTCTCGGTCCCTACCAAAAACATCCGGCCAATTCTCCATGTACAAAGCCCGGTCCCTACCGGGTCGGGCCCAAATTGGTCCCAATTTTTTTTCCAAAACATAATTTTGATTTTGAATATATAAAAAATATTGTTTGAAGATTTTCTTTTTTGGACAATATCTTATTGAAATACACTGTAAAATCTCTAATTGTGTCATTCAATTACACTTTAAATATTTTTACAAAAAGAATATTGTACATGTTTTTATAATTATGATTTTTGAAATTTAGTATTGGAACACTTAAAAGAACTTGAAAAACTTCCAAAAGAACTTGGAAAACTTAAAATAAATGAAGTTTTTGGTAAAAAAAACTTGAAGATCTTGTAGAAATTGTGAAAAACTTGATATATAATTTATATTTTTTAAAAGACACTCCCTATGTATAACCAGTCCCTAGGTGACAAGAAAATTCCATGGGATTCGTTGACTATAATCTATATCCTTGGCGCCTCAGCGAATGGAAGTATCTGAATCTACTTTTTTTTATTAACCTGGATATCCAACCCACTATGCAAGCCGACTAATCCCTGGGCAACCACCTGCTTTGCGGGTAGCCAGGAGTCACCGCATTTACTTTTAAGGGTAATGAAAGCAGACACTAACTTTTGAAAGTGGACACTTGTTTTGGGACAAACTACACTTATTTTGATTTTATTAATGGAGTTGACTAAATAATGAACGCTTGAATATGGTTTTTGAAGGTACCCAAAGACTTCCTAGGCTTTTGGGGTTGTCAAAGGCAATTGATATGATGTTGGTGAGCTCCTTTCCTCTTCGATATTGTTAAATCATCATAAGTTTTCTAGTGGAATTGGTGATATTTATTTCAAGATTTCTTTCGCAGACATCTAAACCGATACTTTCTGAGGAAGGGAAAAAGCTAGGTCTTATTGATGCTATTGTGCCTCCCCAAGAATTGTTGAAAGTCTCTCGGCAATGGGCTTTAGACATCGCAGAGGCACGTAAACCATGGGTTCGTGCACTTCATCGCACAGATAAAATCGGTTCTTTATCTGAAGCACGTGAAATACTTAAGAATGCTAGACAACTAGTCAAACGCACGGCTCCTAATATGCCACAACATCTGGCTTGCCTTGACGTGATTGAGGAAGGCATTATTCATGGAGGGTATGCCGGCGTTTTAAAGGTAATTTTGGTCATATGACTTCTTTTGTTTTATTAGTAAGCAATGCTTGGGCCAAAAGACTTGTTACCATTGTTTACTAAGGGTCTGGGCCTGTTCGTTAGCAGCTTAATGGGACTCACAACTTATTCGGTCAGCTATACATGACTGTTTGTTAGTGGCTTAATGATAAAAAATGACTTATTCAGTAAGTTTCTAGGGGGGTGTTATGCAGAAAGCCACGTTTTTTTTAAACCTGCCCCTCCCAATTAAAAAAACGCGCTTCTTCCATCTATGAAAAAACCATCCTAAACAAAAACCTTTTCAATCCATACAGACAAATTAATCCACACTGAATGGAAAATCAACCAAACATCCCCTCTGTTTACTACCTGCTAACTGCCTCTTGCAGGGTAAGAGGTGCTTACCCAGTAAAAGGGGATGTTTATCAACACACTCTGGCACACAAATATGCCGACCGAGTAAGGAAGGGGTTGTTTTCTGACTCTGCCAGTGCTTTAGTCAGTGCTTACCAAAACCGAACCTCTTACCCAGAAAGCCCGCATACTTGGTTAGCGCTTACTTTATTTGTATTGGTAAACGGCCCGAAACTTGTCTTTCTAATGTTATAACAAAGATCGAGATCTTGTTTTACTTTTAGACTTATAAAAGAGCAACCCCATTGCATTATTGCATTATTCAAGCTAAAACAATCTAATATTTTGTTCCTCAGGAGGTCAAGGCGTTTAACGAGCTCGTTGTTTCAGACACATCGAAAGGTCTTGTTCATGTATTCTTTGCACAACGTGCTATCTCAAAGGTACAATCATGGGTTTATTTTTAACATTTCATCTTGCTCTTTCAAATGTTGGAATTTCTATAATCTTGACTTGGTTTTCTAAAATTGACAGGTACCTAACGTCACCGATATTGGTCTCAAGCCAAGGACCGTCAAGAAAGTTGCTGTGATCGGTGGAGGTTTAATGGGGTCAGGAATAGCTACAGCCCTTATCCTTGGTAATATAAGCGTTGTTCTTAAAGAAATCAACTCCGAGTATCTTCTGAAGGGAATAAAAACAATCGAAGGTAAATAGACGACTCTGATAATTTTAGTATGTGACTTATTCACCATTATTGAAGGATTTCTATCTTTCATAAACTTACCACAATGATGCTTTCCGTCATGTAGCAAATGTTCGAGGTTTGGTTGCAAGGAAGAAGTTAGCACAGGCTCAAGCTGAAAAGGTCTTGTCGATGGTTAAAGGCGTGTTAGATTACTCGGAATTCAGAGACGTGGATATGGTTATAGAGGTATTTTCTTCTATAAGAGATTGTTTGTTACTAATTGTTTTACGTCCTAATATATTACTCCCGCCGTCCCAAATCAAGTGTCCACATTTCTATTTTAGTTTGTCCCCAAATAAGTTTCCACTTTCAAAGTAAGTGCCTACTTTCCAATTCTACCTATAATTACGAGATGAAGAAATTTGTTATGCTCTTTATTATCAACGGTAAAATTGTCATGTAGTTAATTAATAAGTGTAATAATGACACGTCGAGCCTATATATTTGTTTGATCGAGTTTTGATCGCAGGCCGTTATCGAGAATGTTCCGTTGAAGCAAAAGATCTTCAGCGAGATCGAGAAGGCTTGTCCCCCTCATTGCATTTTGGCAACAAACACATCTACGATTGACCTCAATTTGGTTGGAGAGAAAATAAAATCTCAAGACCGAGTTGTGGGGGCACATTTCTTCAGGTTACATGACATAATCCCATATCTTCAAACTATTTTCTCTATGGTTTGTGGTAATGCAAATAACTCGAAATCTGTACAAAGTGCACATCTAGAATCAGGAATTCTGAACAGTAATTATATATAAATATGTGTGTGTATGTATGTGTATACATATTTGCTGCCATCCCATCCCCAAACCCTTTCTTCAATGGTATATATTGGGTTCATTTAGGGATTGTTTGTTAGCAGCTTAATGCGTTTAATAGGACTCACAGCTTATTCGATCAGCTACATATGACTCTTTGGTAGTGGCTTAATGATATAAAAAGTGGCTTATTCAGTAAGCTTTTAAAGGGAGCTTTATATAGAAAGCCAAGTTTTTTCCAAGCCTTCCCCTCCCAAATTAAAAACATGTTTATTCCATTTATGAAAAAACTCTCCTAGACAAAAACCTCTCAATCTATACAGACAGATTAATGCACACAAACATCTTAATCCATACAGGACTTAATGGAAAACCAACCAAACAGCCCAATTTAGGCGAAGGCTGCTTCCATCCTACTAAGATGATCAAATTTTCCTAACTAATATTTATTTTTGTTCGAAAATGATTACAGTCCGGCTCATGTGATGCCTCTATTGGAGATAGTCCGAACAGAAAAGACTTCTGCACAAGTGATCCTAGACCTTATGACAGTTGGAAAGATTATAAAGAAAGCTCCAGTTGTGGTGGGAAATTGTACAGGCTTCGCTGTTAATCGCACTTTCTTTCCGTACACACAGGGTGCGCATATTTTGCTTCATTTAGGTGTCGACTTGTTTAGAATTGACCGACTGATCAGCAGCTTTGGACTCCCAATGGGTCCTTTCCAGTAAGTTTCTTCACCTTGACATTTGTATAATTTTGAGTTACGGGTAATCAGGACTTTCAAGGTAAACCACCTAGTTTTTAAATTCAAAATCGACACGAGTTATTTCATTTATGGCTCAAAATTAAAATCTCACATGCCCAAATTAAGCATTTGGGAATAGCAGAGTTGGCTTAAGCTAACCACCTAGTGGGCCCTTGTGTACCTGATTTGCCTCTGACATGATATCGCTGCGGGTAGAACGGTGTGGGCCGGCTTACAAACCCTTTTGTAGAAACTCTAAAGATTTGAACTTGGAAAGTAATACATTGACGTTGAGCAAATTACCGTCGTGGGAAAATTGAAAAATCAAGAATGCCATTGTCCTTCAGGTTGAGACCTTTGATAATATATGAATTTGTGATTGTAGGCTTCAGGATTTAGCTGGATACGGTGTAGCTCTTGCTGTAGGTAAAGAATTTGCGACCGCTTTTCCTGATCGCACATTCCGTTCTCCTATAATCGACCTCCTAATCAAAAGCGGGCGAAATGGTAAATTCCTTTTACACGACCGTTTTGTTTGTTTGTTATAATCTTTCCAGCAAAGCTCTTTCCTTTACGCAAGACTACTCTTTCAGGTAAAAACAATGGAAAAGGATATTATCTTTACGAGAAGGGTAGCAAGCCGAAACCCGATCCCCAGGTGTTCCCGATCATAGAGGAGGCTAAAAGACTAGTCAATTTAACGCCAGGAGGGAAGGTATCCTTTATTGACAAATCTAACCACCATTGGGTTTACCACCAACATACTATAATTCCTTACCACCGAAACAACCTCTCTACCCGGAGGCGGATCGAGAAAATTTTCTGAACGTGGGTATAAAATAAAGGTTTTTTTTTCTTCTAAAAAGGTGTATTGAGATGATAAAATTATATAATACATTAATAATATAATCAATGTTAAAATCTCGAAAATAGAGAATTTGTAGTAATTCTTTTTGAAATTTAAACCGTTAGATTCTATATTTTAAAGAAATTATGGAGAATCTTTGGAGATACTCTTACCTCTTTGTGGAATTTACTGGGTCCGTTTAGTTTGGTTTATACTATAATTTCTTATGTGTGTATTGAACTATGTGTGACAGCCTATATCGATCACCGACCAAGAAATAGTGGAGATGATTTTGTTTCCGGTGGTGAATGAGGCTTGTCGGGTTCTTGAGGAAGGAGTTGTGGTTCGAGCATCCGATCTCGATGTTGCATCGGTTCTTGGGATGAGTTTTCCTTCTTATCGGTCCGTTGTTTATATTCGTATCTTTAATCCTTTTTTTCCTTTTCTTGAAGACAATTGTTACAAGCAGATCTTATTGTTTGTTTGTTTATTGCAGTGGTGGTATTGTGTTTTGGGGAGATTTGGTTGGGGCCAAACACATATATACAAGTCTCAAGAAATGGTCTGAACAATATAGTAACTTCTATAAGCCATCAAGATTTCTTGAAGAAAGAGCGAAAAACAGTGTCCCATTGGTGAGAACGCAACCCGGTTTCTTCGTACACTTTCTTTTGTCGTTTGTTACGGAAATTCTTGTTACCGTTTCGCATCAGCTAGACTTGGACCATTTGTCTTTTATATATGTTGGAACTTCCTTTCTCTCCTAAAGGGCTCTTCTGGAGAGTAATATGGGGTCCATATATTCTACATGGTATTAGATCCAAGGTCTACCACTTTGGGGCAATATGTGTCCATCTAGCCACTGTTGGAGGGTAGGCATGGCAACGGGGCGGAGATGGAGCGGGGAACGCAATCCCTGGCTCCGGTTCCACTATCCCAACCCGCCCCTGCCCCGGTTTTCAACATGTCGGGGATCCTGGCCCCCAAACGGGCGAGTGAACCGGGTTCCCCAATGGGACGGGGCAAATCACCATGCCTATTGGAGAGGGTGAGTTAGAGTTCCACATAGGCTAGACTTGGATCAGTTCTCTTTTATATATGTTGGAACCTTCTCTCTCTTCAAAATGGCTTTTGTGGAGATTAACCTGGGGGTTCCACGTATTCTCATGATTTTGAGCCTTTTTTAAAGTATATAATGTTTATATATGGCAAATAAAATACTGATGTGTTCATGGGTTTTGCAGAGTGCTCCATTGTCGTCTACAAGTTCGAGGGCTCGTCTGTAGGCAACAAGTGATTCATCGATCAGATCGCAAGAAGGATAGTAATAAAACTTGTTAAAGTTATAATGTTTGGTTCAGTATTTTTGTTTAGACATGAAACTATTCAAAGTTGATGAAGTCTGAATGTGGTCAGCTATTGCTTTTCACTTACATCTCTAGTTTCAAATCTCCTTAATGGAGTTTTCAATTATATTTTATCATTAGAAGCTGTTGTTTTAGTTAGGTTTGAACCATTGACCTATCGAAAGGTCGGGCTTTACTAATGACTTAAGCAAGGCGGACCTTTTAAGAGCGGAGCGGGTTCCTTTGCACCTGCTCGCTCTTTTATTGCAAGAAAATAACGTTATCTAAAAGGTGTACCCATTGATTTTGAAGGGCATTTTCAGATGTTTTAAAACCAAATTCTTTATGTTTAAATTTGCTTCTCGGCGCTCTACAAATGTTTTTGCTAAAAATATTAGCTATAAGAATCAAACTCATTACCTCATGTACAATTATAGATATAACTTACAACTGAACCAGGGGTGGCTTTTTGTTTATTCTTCTCTTCGTTTGGATTTTATTACTTTTTTTCATGATTTATGTTTTTTCTTTCAATTGCAAATTTATCTTAAAAGTCGTTTTTAAATGTTCAGGACAACATGTATTTATTTCAAGGGTTAAGGATGATTTTTTTTTTAAAACAAACGCATTTTATTCCTCATATCGACATAATTTTTGACTTTTTACTAGAGTCGAACTGTGTTGACCTTCCCCAGGTCGAACCGCTATTTTATGGACTCTTGATTCAGCTTAAAGGTGCACTAGCTCAAATAGAGAATTTGGATCCGAAATAAACCTAGGTATGGGCATTATCAGTACCAATGACATATTACAAATTCTTTGAAATTTCTCTAAAATAGAGAAATAAAATTCAAAATCTCCACAAAGAAAAATTACAGTCAACTTTAGTGAATACTTCATTTTGGAGATTACAACATTGGTTATATTATTAAATATTTCATACATTTAATATACTATTTCTTTCTTCTAGACATTTAATATTGAAGTTTTTTAGGAGCTCTTTGCCGGTTGTAAAATGATTTGATGCAAAATAATTAAGTAGTCGGAATGATTTAGAGGCTCTAATGATATAGTGCAAAATGAAATATAATTATTCAATAATTGTTTGCAATGAAATTAGAGAACTGAATGGTTAAGGAATCATTAAGAGACATATTTTTTACCAAACAAGATCCATCTCTTAACAATTAAGAGATTGCCTCTTAATAGAACTATTAAGAGCTTAACAACCCCTTATTGATGAGAATATAATAAAAGTTCTCTCTCATGATAAACATTTTTCTGGGGTTCCAAAAATTTAGAGAATTTCACTCGAAACTCTTCGAAATTATCATATACATTCAGACCAACACCAAGATCAAAGGTTAAAATTTCACCAAATGTGAAAGAGTGTATCACACAAAATCCAACCTAGGAACCTAGCCGGACCTTTTTGACCCATCTTAATGAACCGGTCCGAGTGGAGCCCGAGCCCGAGCCCGAGCCCTTTTGCCATGTCTAATCCTAAGCCCGAGCCCTTTTGCGCTCCACAAGCCAATATGCAAACCTAAATAGTTAAAATTCTAAAAACAAAAAGGCCGATGTCTCACGTGAGCTACACAGCACCACGTTCTTCACATAAAGACATGGTTCTGAAGCTAAAATGTAATGCAAGTACCAAAACATGCCAATTACCTAATCCCAGTGCACAAAATTCCAACAAGTACACAACCACAATCCCTAACGAAACGACCCATACCAGCTTGGATGTACAAACCTATCTAATACGGATCACGACCCATGCCCCTTCGGTCATCTCGTCCCCTTTCCATGTAACCATCTCGTCTATAATCCTTAGGAGGTGGTGGTCCACCCCGAATTGGAGATCTGCTCCGTTCTCTCTCGTCATGAACCCATCGTCCACCACCACGACCCACCTGAGGTGGTCCAGGTGGTGGTGGTCCAGGTGGAGATAGTGGTGGCCGTCTGTCGTACCCTTTTCTGTCTCTTCCCCAATCCAGTGGTGCCATTGGCCTATCAAACCTGTTCCTCTCTCTCAACTCATCTTCAAAGTAGTCGGGCCTATGATGATCCCTGGGAAACCGCCCTTCGTGCCTGGGGTGATGAAGAGGACCCACGATGCCAAAGTCTCTAGGACCGTCGCGTCCAAAAGCTCGTGGAGGAGACCTGTAGCCGTTGAAGGATCTTCCGGGTGACCGGTCCAGTGGCGGTCCAGGGAAACGTCGAGCCATCAGAGGTGGGCCTGGGTAGCCCCTCCTAGGACTCCCAGGAGGTGCATAACGGGACCTGTTGCAGTTGTTACAGTACTCGCGCCTTGCAAAGTTCAGATTGTTGCATCTGAGAGATAATATGAGAATAAAACCAAGTAAATATGACAAAATACTCTTTCATTATCATAAAAACTAAAATAAATTACATCATTATTTACAAACCTGAAGTATTCAAATTATAACATTAATTTGAGTTTAACAAATTATACCAAAAATTCGAGAATTTTACAATATTTAACTTGACACATAATTTTTCTCCGATCTTTTGACAAGGTCTTGATATTAGCAAAAGACAAGTTCAACCACCACGTAATTTCTATTTTATTCAAACACTAAATTCAGATTTTCTTTTTTCAACAGATATATGTACTTCAAAGAAGAGGATATAGAAAACTTACGTGGGGTCTGTGCACATCCAATCTCCCTCTCTTGGACGGACATTTGGGTTATTTCTAGGTACGACATCACCTCTGAAACCGGGGCCCATTCCAGGGCCATCAAACCCTCTCCCAGTAAACCTACCACCACCAAACCTCCCACGACCATAAGGAGGTGAATAATCTCGATACCTACCAGACTCTCTCCCTCTCCCAAATCCACGGTTGCGAGGTGGGCCATCCGAATGATCATAGTCAGGACTGTAGTGGTGACTTCCATTTCGACGACGAACAGGAGAAGTAGAACCTGCACGCATTCTATACCCTGAAAAGCCAGTCAAGTCCAAAGCATTAAAAGAAAGTAACACCAAGAGGAAAAACCAAGTATCTCGTCCCTAGAGTAGCCAAGCAACTTAACCAAATCCGTAACAACAGTAAGCAACATTCACACGTCCATTAATTAGCAAAGAAGGAACATCACACCCATCCATTAACTAGTCTCGCTGTACCTTTCAATAACCAGCCCAGATCAGCAGTAGATGGGAATGGAACAATTAGCAGGCTAAACCTGGTTAATCCACATATGCTCCACGGTTACCGATTGGAGTTTCATGTATAACAAGATACCAAATACAACTAGTCACCTACAAGACCTGAATCTAGCTACCTTGTTAAGTATATATTTGTAGGTTCATATTTACCGTGCAAAGACCTCAAAATAAAAAACCCAGTTCATTAATCTCAAGCACCCTAATCAAAATAAAAAAACCCAGTTCATTAATCTTGAGCACCCAACTTCAAGGCAAAGTTCAGTGAAGCCAATGGCAATAATGGCAACAGCATAAGAAAAATCTGTCCACTTTTGCAAAATCACCTGCAGCGAAGCAGCAATACAGCAAGGGAAACCACGCAAGGAACAGATACCAATCCCCATGGGAGCACTAATTATAAAACCTAATCTTACAACTAACACAACCCATTTATTCACTTCCTTCAAAATCCTTCTGCTGATACATAGACATGTTAACACAAAAAACCCAAAAAGAATGTAATGAAGCAAACCTAAAACCAGTCTTTAGCATGAAATATGCGATCGGATTACAAAACTTCCCCAGGTGGTTTACAACCGGTATAGCATCTCCAAGCAAGCACTCATTTTCACAGATAGCAAATAATGCCTCTGCACACCATTCCCAATTTGAGATGGAGATTACACCTAAGAACTATCCGATTAACCACCGCAGGCATCCAAATGGTCAAAAAACTGATGTGCCCAAGTACACAATATGATAGTGAAGTTAACACTTATTCTTCTAGACCAAATTGTTGGCACCACAAAAGCACATCCTCCTGCAGCCAACCATACCAAGGTAGCAGTGCCAAGTTTCGCTTCTCGAACACCAACGAACTGCCCATAAGTGACCAGAACAAGTTCTTCAAGGGGTGTAATACATGCGTGCATTATTTTCAAACCTTATAGCAGATACCATTATCATTACACCCCAAGCATAAAACCCCAACAACGGCTTGGCTATCCAGTTCCAACCCCACCAGACCACGCACTGGCATCCTCTAATTAAGTTCGCCCCATTCAAAACCCAAAAAACAATTCCCAAACCCAAATTCATATATACCAAGCATTCAAATCAAAATAACCGGCTTCCTCAAGACCTCAAGTTCTTGCACCAGCCGTCTTTTCTCAGCTGTAAAACACAATAGCAAAATCATTGACAAATGTAATACCCCAAATGGATTCTGGTCCACACATTGAAAGGCACAAACAACAGTTTGCAAAACCGTCTTGCAACGTAGCTATAACCATGGAAATTTCAAAGCAACAACGATATTTCTTCACACGGCTACAAATCCCTCATGAATAAAGCCAGTAAATGATTTGAGTAACATGACAAGTCCCACAAGTTATTATAAAGGTATCATGGAATCATACGAAATCTAAATTTCAGATAGAGCAAAGTCATCCACAAGAAGCAATCAAATCGGTAAGATGATGACCCTTGTTGGGCTGTGATACACATGCTGCATATATATATACTATTGAAACATCAATTCCTCAATCATAAATGGCAATATATACATGTTTACTTCTACATCACTTTAATGAGTGCAAACAACATGAACAAGAACATCCTCTTTTAAACACAAACAACAAAATCTAACTGAATTGTGCCTTCTTCACATACCACACAAGCTAACAAGATAATACACAGCAAAACATGAAAAGAACAACATGTGTAAATATCGTATCCATACTTGATACACTAAACAGTAATTTAATGCACACTTTTGACATAACCAATATATGACTAATTAACTAAAGTCAAAACAAAGAGAATTGGAGTGAAGTTCCCTTCACTCTGGCCTCATCCACACTGAATTATAGATAGTGCCCTTGTAAGACTTCCGTTTGCCCATCCACTATTTTTGTTTTATCAAAAGGCATTACAAGGTCACAAAGAACATCAAACAGACCAAACTAGTTATAGAACATATTCAGCTAGCTGTATTTTCAGTTGGCTCTGCTCTGTGCAAGGTTGGATCCACAGATAAGTTTGCACAATAACTGAAAACAAAACATGGCTGGAATCTTCAAACAGTAACCACATCTAAGAAAGAGGCAACTATATCCCCCAGTCCACATCACCCCATAATCAATAAATTGTTTTTATAGATTTTGCATTTGAAACTTCTCTCATCAACAATTGCACGGTAGAAGCAATCAAGTCCAAGCACAAAAAGCAATAATAGCATCAATAACCACAACAGAATAAAATGTTCAATTTTCCATCAGTTTAGCCTCATATGATCGAGCGTTGCAACAATTTTCTGCTTAGATTTCAGGGGAAAAAGTTTGGGCGTACATCATTGAAGCTACCAACACAAAAAGGGATGCGGATGAAAAATAATTTGGTTCCATTTACCTTTTGTAGAAACAAAAATTAGACCATTGCAGCTTCCTTCTTCATACAATAGATTAATCTAAGTTTAAATTAACAGAACAAGTACAGAAAATCGGAAAACAAAGAGACGAAACAGCCATCATGCACGCCTAATGCTAAATACTATGAACAAATTTGAAGGACTTTTTTAACCTAAAGCAGATCTAAAATGAAAGGCATTCAAACAATTAAACGACACATGAAGACGAGTATCGGGGAAACATAAGCGATAGAACGAACCATGGCTATTGTCAGGAAATCGATCAGAGCGAGAATACGGAGGTGGATCGCGGCGAACTTCGCCGGGCTCGTAATCACTACCACCACCACCGCCACCACTATCCGTAGGACGGACAACGAGGCTGCTTAAAAGCGGTTGGTGAGGCGCCGTTGGATCCTTATCTCTAGAACCCATCTCTTCTCAATCTCTCCCTGTTACGTTTCCGTAGCAGCTCCGGCCACTCTTTCACCGTCTTTTGTAAACAGCGGTCGATATAAACCCTAAATTATAAATTTCAATTCGTGCCCGATGGATCAAACCATTAATCGGGTCGGGTCGGGCCTACCGGTCGGGTGGGTGTGTTTCCGGTTATCATAGGAAATTTTGAATACTACATATTTAATGGACGCCCTTTATAAAAAATATGGGGTGTTTGGGATTGCTTATTTAAAACAACTTATGTTTTTTTTATAAAAGTGCTTATTAACTTATGTGGTATCAAACTGGAGTTTTGTAAAAAATGTTTGGATTAGCTTATAGCGGTACCAAACTGCAATAAGCTGATAAGTTGTTTTTTAGTGTTTGACAAATTTTGCTTATATCTGTAAAATGACCAAAAAAGACAGAGAGAAGATTGATATTGTTATCTGGAGAAGGGAGAAGATTGAGATCGATGTTATCTGGAGGAAAAAAGATAAGTATAAAGGTTAATAGTATTAAAATGGTAAACTGGTAATAAGCAGTTTTTCATAAGTCAGGACGGATTAACTTATCAAAAACTGCTTATTACCGGTTTGGCACCGGTATAAGCAGTTTTCTTTTTTCTTATCCAAACACTAGGTATTAACTTATCACCGATGTTATAATTTGACTTTATGTGATTTTAAAAGTCGATGTTATAATATGGTCTCATGTGATTTCGAAAAGACGATGATGTTTTTATTTTTTTAATAAAATATAAATTTGAAAATATCATAAAAATTTGACATAAATATATCGGTATTAGTATCAAATTAACTATTTAAAATTTCTCAATTTTGTGTAATTTTTAATTCAATTTTTTTATTATAATTTACTTTAGGTTCAATAACGAAGTAATTTATATTTAGTTTAATAATATCATTTTTTTATAAAGATATTAATTAATTAATTTATTAGAACTCGATAATTATTCTAATTATATTTTAGATTTTTTATATTTTAAAATGAGATGCTTATCCTCTATTTGACTATGTTTATCCGCAGTTAGTTACACGAATTCAAACATAGAGCTTTAATAAGTTGTACTTGTGCATAATTTACTTGAACTCTTGAAGTTTTAAGTAATATGCATCAATATACAGTATTTCATGCATAAAAAATGGTTTTTAAGAGTTTTTGTCAAATGTTTCATAATATAGTATAGATATGTTTTATAGCAACACCGACTTCTCGATCTCTTATCATCCATGGATTGGGTTCCTCAAGCCGTCTATAAAAGGAGTATTTTGGGTAGATAAAAAAAATTAGGGGTCGTTTACTAAAAACTTACTCGGGTAACCATTTATCAAGTAACATTATCTTATTATTGGATGAATATGACAAGAACCAAGAATCTTACCTAGTAAGAGCAAAAGCAAGGACCGAGAATCTTACCCAGCAAGTGAGGGCAACGACTCTTACTACAGTAAACGTTTACTAGGTAAACTATTGCATACGATACCAGTAAGTGATAATGTTAAATTTACCGGTAAACGTTTATCCGGGTAAGCGTTTGGTAAATAATCCAAATCTTTATGCATTTGCATAAAAGTCATTTTCATATTAAGAAAATGACACAAATTTACAGAAGGATCTCCAAATTTTTTTAATCTAAAAATAGGCTTTATACTATGATTAAAATGAGAATTTGATGCCTCAAGGGTTGCTTATTTGAAACAATTTATGTTTTTCTTGTAAAAACACCTATCAACTTATTATAAGTCAGAAGGGTTTAACTTCTTCAAAAACTTCTTATCACCGGTTTGACACCGGTATAAGTTATTTATCCAAACACTCAAAAATGCTTATTATCGATGTCACACCAGAATAAATCAATAAATTGTTTTTATAAGCAATCTCAAACACTCCCTAAATTTTAAATTTAATTTGGCCAAAGGAAATTTACTATTTTGGTGAATTTCCCTTGACTGGCAGTTTGACACTACAAAAATGCAAAGGAGAATAAAAATCTTATTGTGGTCACGAAAGTTCAAATGTGATTATTTCATGAGTGGTCGCCTTGAAATTAGTCGGCTCGCATAGCGGGTTAGATATCCAGGTTCATAAAAAAAATGCAAATCTCATAATTTGCAGATTTATACAAAGCATCCTTGTATAAAACACCAAAACAAATAAACTTCTGGAAAAGAGAACACGATTACTCATACAAATAAATCCTCGAAAATGAAACCAAACATTTGGAGAATTTTGGAAATTTAAGTCAAAATATTGTGATATTGATTCATCCGCGGATGAACCTTTTCTAAGCAGCACAACCTCCACATAGAATGCCCCTGCCATCACCCAAAATCAAATTCAAATCATCAAAAATTCACACGAGGCCGGTTTTCATGGTACAGGTATAAACGAATACGACCCATAAAACTGAAAACCGAAAAATGAAATGGGTCGAACCGATGAACCTCAAACTTTCAAGAAAAAGTTAGACATCCGTGGTGTACAATACAATTACTTACGGGAATGAACAACCGGAGCTTTTGCGCCTGTTCTTTCTCGTTGCCATCTCTTTCCTCCTTGGAGGTTGTAGTACGGCCTTGATCGCTGAGTCGAAAACTGCTTTGACATTCTTTACCGATTCGGGAAAACAAGAGTTCAGTTCAATTGTATAATATTCTAAATCTTGAGGGTCAACTCAACAAGCAAATAAAGTCTAATGAGCTTAACGGGACTCATAGCTTATTCGGTCAGCTATATCTGACCATCTGGTAGTAGCTTAATGATATAGAAAATGACTTATTCAGTAAGCTTCTAGGGTGGAGCGTTATGCAGAAAGTCAAGTTTTAATTCAAACCTGCTATTCCCAATTTAAAAACACGCTCACTCCATCTATGAAAAATCCTCTCAATCTATACAAAAAAGATTAATCCGCAAAGACAGTTTTATCTCTATAGGACTTAATGGAATACCTGTTGAGTCTTGGAGCTGCATTCAATATAAGCAGCTGCACCAATCTGTTTCCTCAGTTCCTCCCCCTAAACATCATTAACTTCATTAGAGTTCGGTTTTGACTTTTACGAGTCAAATCTATTAGTTTTTTCACATCAAAATCGATAAGAACTGTTCTTTTATCGTAAAAGTAAAAAATAATTGCAAAATCGAACAAATTTTAGAGCGGAAATTGGATGACGTCAACGTTTAATTTGAATTTGAAATTATTCAGTTTGATGGTTCAGTACCTGCGCGTAAGTTATGGCATTAGAACCCATATGATCAGCCAAGTAACCCTTGTCATCACGAAGATCTGGAAGCAAAAAGAACCCGAAAAAATCTAGATCATCTGCTTGATTTTCAAGAAATCTTGATTGCTAAAATGCAAAGCAAACTGTACCTAATTTCGTCCCAACAAGTATAACTGGAACATCGGGTGCGAATCTTCGAAGTTCTGGCATCCACTGTAAGAACATTCAAAGTCAAAGGTTCATATTTTTAACAGATTCAAAGAAGGTTCTACTTGATCATGGAATCTTCTTTTTTCAAGATTCAAGATTCTTTACATTCAAAATCAGAAAGATTAACTTTACATTCTGAACGTTATGTTAATTCTCTCTTTAGTATATTCTTTCTAAACACTGGAAAAGTACACATACATACATATACATATATATATATATATATATATATGTGTGTGTGTGTCAGGTGAGAAGGAGAGTTAAAGAAGCATAAGAACGGATATGAACCCTTGATAACCTTTAATCTCAAACCCACCCATAAATAGTGCTTGATTCAAGGGTTGGTCCGGTGCATCTCATCCTAATGTGCATCCGTTCTCACCTTAACTCTCTTTCTCACCGGAACTCAACCCTATACATAGGGTCTCAGGTAAAACCGGAAAGAACACCCTGGTAACCGTTCATTCACCATATGTTAGTTCTTCAGTTTTTTGGGTTTTCCAACCTCCTCTCTCTCTCTCTCTCTATATATATATATATATATATATATATATATATATATAACTTAAAAGTGTTGAAAGAGGTTACCTTCTTGAGGACATTCTCATAACTTGGTCTGCTGATTAAAGAGAAAGCCAACACAAAAATGTCTGCACCTCTGTAGCTTAGTGGCCTTAATCTGCTATAATCTTCTTGACCTTATATAAAAATCAACTTTTTATGGTCAGAAATCAACAAAATAAACCCTAAAACAGTTCAAAAACTCTAAAAAATTTGGATCTTTAATCAAATACCAGCAGTATCCCAAAGTCCCAAATTCACAATATTTCCATCCACAGCCACATTGGCACTGAAATTATCAAAAACTGTTGGAATATAATCCTGCAAATAAACCCTAAAATCAGAGAAGAAGAAGAAGAAGAAAAGAAGAACCCCAAAGATACAAACTTTTGATTCAAGAATCTGAATATTACAATAAACCAACATGCAATCAACATCAGGAACATCAAGAAAGTAAACAATACCAGCAAGAAAATGGGGCTTATTTTCATTAAGCCAAACACCCACATTACCAAAAACCATGGGTGTTTTCTGATATGAACTGGGGTTGGGAAAGAGATACATACAGACATATACATACATATATATATACATAGAAAGAGAAAGAGAGAGACTGACAGTGGGGAACTTGTTACTGGTATAACAAATGAGCATACAAGTCTTGCCAACAGCTCCATCTCCAACACAAACACATTTTATGAACTTTGAAGCACTCATGATGTTAAGCTGCTGTTAATCAGAATTTCAAGATTTCTTGAAATGGCAAAAGTGAAGAAGAAAGGAGACAGACAATTTGAGCAGAAGAAGAGTATGGTGAAATGGGTAATATTTAATGTAAAAAGACAAACAGACAGAGAGCTTCTGTAGATGTGTCACTCACAGAGGCACCCCTTGTTCAAACAAATTTAATAAGAGATTACATTTATAAATTATTAAAATAATAGTGTTTTTTATTTTAAATTTAATTAATTTTTAAGCTTATTTATCTGTTTATTAGCTGTCATTGTAAGATTTTGAAGGAGTTATTTATAATCCAAAAATATATATTATTTTAATAAGAAATTTAGGTAAAAAGTTGATTACCAGCGTTTCGAGCCATCTGTTCAAGACACCAGTTTTTATATCTCGCTCAGTAGTTGAGATTAGTGGGTGTTTAAAATTAAACTCATAACATTTTAATAAAAAACTATAAGATTGTATTTGATAAACTAAGGGGTCATTTACTAAACACTTGCACAATAAGTGCTTACAGGTAAAATTTAACACTATTATTTACTTATCGGATAAAATTTTAGTTCACCAAAACGACATAGTATGCAACAATTTACCCGGTAATAAGCATTTATCGTGGTAAGAGTCGTCGTTCTCACTTATCGAGTAAGACTCTTGGGCCTTGTCTCGTTCTTACTGGGTAAGATTCTTCGTCCTTACCATATTCATCCGGTGAGGTAATGTTACTTGGTAAGGTAAACGTTTGGTAAACGACCCCTAAGTAATAAAACGTAGTTTTTTGAAAATCAATTGTTGATTAATAAGAGCATTTATAACAGATTCTTTATGTTGGAGATTACAATATGAATTGTATTATTAATAATATTCGATACATTTTATAAAATATTAATTTTTTCTCTTATACATTTACTTTCAAGAATTTTCGTTTGTAAGAGAAATAAAAATAAATCTCTTTCATAAGTAATCATTTTTTTAGAGTTCTCCAAATTTCGAGAAATTTTTATCATATCTCCCTCTCTCATACTTTCTCCATTTTGACAAAAAGTTCTGGGAAATCTTTTAAAGCAAACATCCACAAAATTTTCATTTTTGGAGAATCTGTTGGAGATGTTATAATTTTCATTTTTGGAGAATCTGTTGGAGATGTTATAATCTTCATTTTTGGAGAATCTGTTGGAGATGTTATAATCTTCATTTTAGAAAATCTGTTAAAAATGTTATAATCTGTATTTTTGAAGAATCTGTTAGAGAAGTTCTTATTTAAATTAGAACGATCAACATGTAGGATTCATATATTTAGTATTAACATTTTTGGACTAAAAGTAGAATTTAAGGTATCAATGTGAAATAAATACATATAAAAATAATTATAAATTTTTTAATATTAAAAAAAACAAATATAAATGGAGAAGTAGTCAAAGTTTGGATGTCTTTTTGACTTTTAGTGGCACGTCCCTTTCAATAAATTTTGAAATCGAAGAGAAAGATCCTTTCATTTGAAATGAGAAATAGGACGCCACTTGCCCCCTCCAAAACGGTAACTATATATTTATGCTATTTATAAAGCATTTGGTTAAAACTCTTGAAAACTCTTAAAATTCTTAAAAACTCTTAAAAATATTTAAACCCGTTCATCCCTATCCGATTTCATCTCATATCTGAATTCGTGTAACTAACTGCAGATAAACACAATCGAATACTGGATAAACATCTCATTTTAAATATAAAAAATCTAAAATATAATTAGTATAATCATTAAATTCTAACAGAATACTTAATTATTATCTTTATAAAATTTATGATATTAAATGAAAAATAAATTGTTTTATTATTAAACTTAAATTAAATTATATATGAAAAAATATATTCGATATTATAAATCATTTGACAAAAACTCTTAAAAACCACTTTTTATGCGTAAAGTACTGTTTATTAATGCATATTACTCAAAATTACAATTAATTGTGCGTAGGTACAGCTTATTAAAGCTCCATATCTGAATTCGTGTAACTAACTGCAAATAAACACAATCAAATACAAGATAAACATCTCATTTTAAATATAAAAATTCTAAAATATAATTAAGATAATTATTGAGTTCTAACATAATACTTAATTATTATCTTTATAAAATGTTATATTATTAAAGGAAAAATTAATTATTTTATTATTAAACTTAAATTAAATTAAAAAAAAAATTATATTATACTATAAAGCATTTGACAAAAACTCTTAAAAACTACTTTTTATTCGTAAACTACTTTTTATTCGTAAACTCTTAAAACGCAAGATTACAAGTAAATTGTGCGTAAGTACAACTTATTAAAGCTCCATATCT
>NW_020202820.1:0-1410 GCF_001531365.2 Cynara cardunculus var. scolymus
TATGAACAATCCACTGAATTTCCATTACATATTACTACTCCTATGGGTAGTTCAGTATGTATATTTGGGCAATTCTCAAACTGTCCGTTATTTATTGGCGATCGAATTTGGGAAGTTACTTTACTACCGATGAAAATGGATCACTTTGATATCATCCTTGGCCTGGATTGGTTGTCTAAACATCGAGTGACCATCGACTGCAAAGCCAAACAAATCATCTTCGGTGACATCAATGAACCCGAATACGTGTTCCAAGGTGTTTCACCTAAGAAGGGAACTCGTGTTATCTCAGAAGTAAATGTTAAAGCAATGGTATGGCAAGGATGTGAAGGATGTTTAGCTTCACTACAAGATCCCGAAGAGGTATGCCTTAAACTTGAAGATATTCCTGTTGTTAATCAATTTCAAGACGTCTATCCAGATGAACTTCCAGGAGTTCCTCCGGAAAGGGAAATTGAATTTACAATTGATCTTGTTCCGGGAGCTGCACCTATCTCAAAGGCTCCGTATCATATGGTTCCGACCGAAATGAAAGAACTTAAGGAACAACTTGAAGATCTTTCTAATCGAGGTTTCATTCGACCCAGTGTATCTCCATGGGGTGCACCGGTCATATTCGTTAAAAAGAAAGATGGATCAATGCGATTGTGTATTGACTATCGGGATCTAAATCGGGTCACGGTACATAATAAATACCCTTTACCCCATATTGACGATCTCTTCGATCAACTTCAAGGAGCAAAGTATTTTTCTAAGATCGATTTAAGGTCTGGATATCATCAACTCCGGATCAGAGATCAAGATATTCCTAAGACTGCATTTCGTACTCGATATGGTCATTACGAATTCATTGTTATGCCATTCGGGTTAACTAATGCTCCAACAGTTTTTATGGATCTTATGAACCGGGCTTTCAAAGATTATTTGGACGACTTTGTTATCGTTTTTATTGACGATATTCTCATATATTCAAAGTCGAAAGAAGATCATAAAACTCACTTGCATATTACTTTAGAAACTCTTCGAAATAAGAAGTTGTACGCAAAGTTTTCTAAGTGTGAATTTTGGTTGCATCAAGTGGCATTTTTGGGCCACATTATCTTTGGCGAAGGCATTAAAGTCGATCCTGCAAAGGTTGAGGCTATCACTAACTGGCCAAAACCAACAAATGTTTCTGAAGTCCGAAGTTTCCTAGGTCTGACAGTTTACTATCGACGGTTTGTTGAAAATTTTTCCCGGATCGCGCTTCTTATGACTAAACTTCTTCGAAAAGAATTTAAATTTGTCTAGGGTGAAGAACAGGAAAAGAGTTTTGAAGAACTGAGAAAGAGATTGATTACAACGCCTGTTCTTGCATTGCCATCTGGATCGGGAGATTTTCAGGTTTATAGTGATGCTTCTAAAAGTGGT
>NW_020202820.1:7010-8473 GCF_001531365.2 Cynara cardunculus var. scolymus
TGTTTTCGACACATCTTCATTCCGAATTTTCAATTGATGATAACCGGACTGTAAATCAATCTTTGAAAAATAAGTAGCCCCAACCAATTGATCAAACAAATCATCAATTTTTGGGAGAGGATACTTATTTTTGATTGTCAGTTTATTCAGCTCCCGATAATCAATGCACACCCTCATTGATCCATCCCTCTTTTTCACAAAAAGCACCGGTGCACCCCACGGGAAAGTACTTGGTCGGATAAAACCTTTATCCAACAATTTTTTCAATTGAGACATTAACTCCGAAGGAGCTAATCTATATGGTGCACGTGCAACAGGTGCTGCTCCGGAAATTAATTCGATCTGAAATTCTATCATTCAGTCTAGAGGTAGACTTATCAAATCTTCTGGAAATACCTCAGGAAATTCCCTTACGACTAGGATATCCTCCATCTTTCCCTTCTCTTTCTTCATATCTATAGCATATGCAAGAAAACTAACACATCCCTTGTTATGATCAGGTTTGAGACAACCAGGGTTGAGGTAATTTATACATGTTTATTTTGTGGATTACGTGAAATATGCATATCTAAGTAGAAATGCATGAACTATATATGTGAAATGTGAACATGATATTGTGCATGCATATATGTGAAAAGATGGCATGATATGTATGTAATTTATACATATATACATGTGGTGTGAAGCATACATGAGGTGGCGCATATTTATGATAAGATATCCTGGTGGAAACATTATTATAATATTTAAAAACTTATACCTTCATGGTTAAGAAATCATGAATTTTATAATAAAAAAACCCACCACCCAAGGTTATTTCTATTGGCTAAAGCTTTCACCGCCTATGAGTTTTATAATTAAAATAATCTTTATCGCCTTGGTGGGAGTATTTAAAGAAATAAAAAGATAAGATTTTACCTTATCATTTCATTTGAAGAAAAATTTGTTGAAAGAGAAAAAGAGTATTGTGGGTGGCGGTGAGAAGTGTTCTTGAAGGAATCTTTTGTTCAAAGTTGTTTGAAGAGCTTGTGATTTGCTGTGTGTTTTAAAACAACAGAATCTGTGATTGTTAAGATGAGTTTTTAAACTATCGTTGATTATAAACTGTGAGTTTTATAAATACTGTTGATTATACACTATGGGTTTTGATGTTGGTTTTGAAGAAAAGATGGTAAAACTATTTTGATAGTTTAAAGGTGTTATTGTTATATTTTTGTGTATTAAAAACTATTTTGGTTTCGATAAAGAAGAGATTGCTTCTTTAAAACAGTTTTGGAAATGATATCCTTTTGAAAGGTTTTGATGATAAAACTGTTGTATGAAAACTATAGAGAATATTCTTTTGAGACGATTGTGACTTTGATCTGTCTTCATTCGGAATTAATCTATAGATGTTATGGATAAAACTCTGAATGAGGATTCGATAAGATGGTTGTGACTGCGGTCCTTCATCCGAATTAGTT
>NW_020202820.1:9519-11864 GCF_001531365.2 Cynara cardunculus var. scolymus
TTCATCCCTTCTGTACATACTTCCTAGCCTTTAGAACTGAAATTAGGCTAGAGTAACGATCCCGCCGATCTCCATAAATCACAACTCTTCCTTTTTCGGGTAAGTCTATATGAATCATCTTTTCATTACAGACTATGTTGACTTGGTTTTTAGCTAACCAATCCATGCCTATAATCAAATTTCCTTAGAGGCAAGGGAAATAATTGTATAGGCACCTCACATCTTTCTACATTTATAAAGCATTCATCTATCCTTTTCTTAACCGAAACTTCACTATCATTTGCTGTTTTCACAATTAGATCCTCACTCACTCAATACTTTAGGCTCTAAATGTGCGCAGTTAACAAATGATGGTGACACAAAAGAACGATTTGCACCCGAATCAAATAAAACTTTGGCACATACTGAATTAACAAGGAATGTACCTGTTACCACTTCAGGGTGCTCTTCCGCCTCCCCTCTTGTCATCTGAAAGGCTCTCCCTCTCGCAGACTCCCTACGTCTTATTTCTCCTTTACTACTGGTATTAACACGATAATCCATTTGTCCCCGACTTGTTGGCATATAACCAGGTCCTCGGCTCCCAGAATATCCAGATCCCCGTCCTCCAATAAAACCAGACCCTCGACCTTTAGCTTGCGGACAATCGGCATTTACATGTTGTGATGAATTACAAGTAAAACACCTCCGTGTCCTCCGACAATCTCGAGATATATGTCCTGGTTCCTGACATTTAAAACATACTCGAGTTTTTGCATTGCAATTTCCCTGATGTATTTTATGACATCGGTTACACACCTTATCCGCAAACCTTGAAATTGGTTGATTCAAATTTTCCATAAACCTTGGTCTACGGAAATCAGTTACTGTAGCTTCCCCCTTTCTTTTCTCTCCAACCCTTTCTTGTGGTTGCCGGTTTATATCTTGTTCCAGTATTTTAGCAGCATCAACTGCCGCTTGAAATGTTGTCAGATTCCTGGATATTACATATTTCCGAAGATTTGACTCTAACCCCCAGATATACTTTCTCACTTTACTGTTTTCAGATATAATATAGGCTTCAGCAAACCTAGATTGTTCCATGAAAACTTCTATATACGGGCGGACTGATAGGTTTCCTTGCTCAAGACGAAGGAAATCGTCTTCCAACTTTCTTACTGCAGCTTCAGAACAATATTGCATTTTAAACTTAACCACAAATTCTTCCCACATCATTATTTTCAGAATATTCGGATCTGAACTTGACAAAACTTCCCACCAGTATAAAGCACTTGATCTCAGACGTGACACAGCAAACATAACTTTATCATCTTCTGCACTTTTACTAATTTGCAGACTCAGCTCTATCTCCTTAAGCCAACACATAGCTTTAACATGATCATGCTCACCAGAAAACTTGGGAGGTTTACAAGCAAGAAACATTTTGATATCTCCTTCTTTTTGTATTGAGGATGAAGTAAGGGGTACAGATGTACCAGTTACCGGTGTACTAGCTCCGACTTCCTCCTGATAATCAGGATTTCTTACCACTTTTGAATTATTTTGGGTTGTACCCCCCAACAAATTCACCAAACTTTCTTGGAACTTTCCCAACTCTGTTGCCAACATTTCTTGGGTAATAAATTCGGGATCAGAAACATTATGTCCTCCCCTTGCTCTTCCTCTATCATGACCAGACATTGAACTTTCTTGAGCCGATAGTTCCTATTCTTGTCTAATACCTCTACCTCTTCCTCGACCCCTGCTACGACTTCGCGTTTCTATCGTCATCACATTTTCCGGGTCCTCTCCTTGTGTTACATTTCCTCTTCCCCGACCTCTTCCATAACCAGTAGAGGTTCTTTCTGATTGATTGGGATTATCTGCCATTTCTCAGTATATAACTTTTTCTGTCACATTTAAACAGACATGATTATTCTCATAATCATAACATAATAACACATTTATCCTCATGTCTATCCATAACTCAGATTATATCAGTCATATATAATCTATCTTTCTCATAATAGGTTCAGCTATAACATATTTTTCATGTTCATAGACCCAGTGAAACCTATTATCATAACTTCCGCACCTCTAGTTTAAGTCTAAGTATTTTGCAAATACCCAGATCCCTTAAACTAAGGCTCTGATACCAACAGTAACAACCCCCAGTTTCCATATATAGATAATCCACATACATAAACTCATAATACTAAAAATAGTATTGTTACAAAACACGGACTAACAAAAACTTTCTTTACTACATTTATGAGTAAACAAATGTCATCAACATTAAACTTTTCCCTTTCCTTTATCCTGCAAGGTATGATGACCTGCAAAACCGGTTAGTCCAACAACTGAGC
>NW_020202820.1:12318-15645 GCF_001531365.2 Cynara cardunculus var. scolymus
GACAATACATCGCCCAACCTTTGACCGATTTAAAACAATCCGGACAATACATCGCCCAACCTTTGACCGATTTAAATGAGATCCGTTCACCTCTTGACCGGTTTAAGGAGAACTCCGGACACTCTTTGTCTGGTTTAAGGACTTAACTAAATATTTATGATATGCAGTTCATAAATAGCAGATTCTAGCACTAAAAGATGTAATAACCAATACTTTAAAGCAATATACACTCACTTTAAACAAAGAATCCTGATTCTGAATTCTCTTCTTCTTCTCTCCCAATTCGTATGATTCACAAAGAAAACTTTTCTAGAGAAGCAAGTATGAAAACCCTCTACATCCTTCCCTCTTACTATTTATAGTAAGAGGAGACACTAATATGGCGGCACACACACACACACACAGCCGACTTACCTTTTTCCCATAATTGTTTTTACTTCAAATAAAAACAATTATACATACGCACACATTCTTTTATATATATATATATATGTATATAATCCAAAAATCTTAATTCAAATCTCAAACCTGAATATTACACTTTTCGTTCCATACAAATAATGCCTCCATATCTTCAAAGCAAACACTACTGCCGCCAATTCCATATCGTGAGTAGGATACTGCATTTCATGATCTTTTAACTGTCTAGAAGCATAAGTTATTACCTTTCCACGTTGCATTAGTATACAAGCCAAACCCATCTTTGACGCGTCACTATAAACTACAAAATCGTCCATTCCATCTGGTAAAGATAGAATTGGTGCACTGCATAACTTATCCTTCAATATCTGAAAAGCCAGAGCTTGTGCTTCATCCCACTCATATTTCACATTCTCTTAGTCAGCTTCGTTAATGGAGTAGCTATATGAGAAAAATCTCGTATAAACTTACGATAATACCCAGCTAATCCAAGAAAGCTTCTGATTTCAGTTGGAGTCTTTGGGGCGTCCCATTTTTCAATGGCTTCAATCTTCAAAGGATCCACTTTGATGCCTTCTTTTGAGATAACATGCCCTAAAAACTGAACTTCTCGCAGCCAAAATTCACATTTTGACATCTTGGCATACAGTTTCTCTTGTTTCAACAATTCCAGAAGTAATCTCAAATGATGTGCATGTTCTTCTTTCGACCGAGAATATATCAAAATATCATCAATAAAAACAATCACAAATTTATCAAGATAGGGACGACACACCCTATTCATCATGTCCATAAAGACTGCAGGCGCATTTGTGAGTCCAAATGGCATAACCAGGAATTCATAATGACCATAACGTGTACGGAATGCCGTTTTCGACACATCTTCATTCCGAATTTTCAATTGATGATAACCATACCGCAAATCAATCTTTGAAAAATAAGTAGCCCCAACCAATTGATCAAACAAATCATCAATTCTTGGGAGAGGATACTTATTTTTGATTGTCAGTTTATTCAGCTCCCAGTAATCAATGCACATTCTCATTGATCCATCTTTCTTCTTCACAAAAAGCACCGGCACACCCCACGGGGAAGTACTTGGTCGGATAAAACCTTTATCCAACAATTCTTTCAGTTGTATAGCGCCCCATTGCAAGTAAGTTTGTTCTTTCTCCGTTAATCTTGCTGTTTATAGTGGTCTCGATTCTGGTTTTCTAGGGTTTGGGTTCTTTGTTGGTCGACTTTACTGCTGTCCGTGTTTCTTCATGCGATTGGGTGTGTTTTGGAAATGGCACAGCGGGTTTAGGGGTTACCTTCGTTCTTCTTTCTGGTCATTGGTGCATCTTGATTGCTATTGATCGATTTCCTTTGCTACGGCTTCAAGGAGGCAGTAGGGTTTTTATTTTTGGAAAGAGTTCTGGCTTTGGTTTAGACGGCAGTAGGGTTTTCTTCTTGATCGGCTGCTACTTGGTTGTTCGATTTATCGGTTTTTGGTTGTTGTCGTCTTTTACGTGGTTTTCTGTTTGATCTTTAACCTTTTGTCGGCTTTTAACTGGTTCCGTTCGTCTGGTGAGTTTTAAAAGTGCTATTTGTTCACTGTTTGATCTGGCGCTACGCTATTAGCATCAGCATCAGGGTTCATATTTCCAGTTAAGAAAGCTTCCTGGTTTGGTTCTGGACCTGTTTGCATTGGTTAAAGCTGAGTACAGATTCTGTGATTTTATGTGCCTCTAGACCCTAAATTCAGGTTTGGTTCTTAGCTGCTGTTTACGGATCTTTGGTTCTGTTTGGTTTGTATTGAGATTGGTTTTGTGGCTGTCGCTTTCTGGCCACGGTTCCTGCTTGGCGTTGATCTGCAACGTCTATATAGCTGCTGTTTCACGATCTTAACATCGGCTCTCGTCTGTTTGGTTTGTGTTGCTACTGGTTTGTTCAGAATCATCGTTTCTTCTGGGTTTTTCGTGATCGGCCACTGTTGGTTGGTTTTGGGCTGTTTTGCGTATGATTTTATGTGTGCTGCTCCTCTCTAAAGCTGTTGTTTCGGGCTGTGCTGTAGCTGCTGTGCGGTTTTTAGTTTTCTTTGGCTGCAGTGACGTGTTGAGAGGTATTTGCTGTTTGAGTCCGTATCTTGCTGTTTGTTTTACTTAGCTGGTATCCCGTGTTTCTGGTTGTTTGCTGCTGCCTTTTGCTGCTGTGATTCTATTTGGTCGCACCTTCTCATTTTCTATTTCTTACGTTCATTCTAAGTGTTTCCTTGGTCTTCGTCATTTTTGTAGAATTCCCTTGATAAATTTCAGCACCCTAGTTTTCTAGGGTCTTCGTCTATTCTATTAAGGGCGCTATACAAAAATTTCAGCACCTAGGCTTCTTAGAGTGTTCCATGGAAATGGGGGATGGTCTGGTTCCGCCTTCTGATCCTTCCCGTATCTCGGTTTTTGAACGGCTTTCACATCTTGATAATGATGTTGCAGATAATATGCCTATGGGTTCGGAGAATCTAGTCAGAGAAAAGTTAAATTTTGCCAAAGCTGTGGGAGAAGCGAGTGACACAAATTTAAATTTCTACCCTTTAGCGAATAAGAAGCAGGTGAGTGTGAAAATACCTATTGAAATGGTTAAGGAAGCCGCTAAAGCATATAACTCGGTTTTGTATGGATATTTTCTGGGTCCACGCATACCTTTTCCCTTGGTGAAAAATTACGTCAAACTGGCATGGGGAAAATATGGTTTTAAAGATGCTATGCTAAATGAAAATGGTATTTTCTTTTTTAAGTTTAATGATATTGGTGGATGTGATCAAGTAATTGAAGCAGGCCCGCTAATGATAAGAGGCATACCTCTTTTTGTTCATCGATGGGATCCTTCTAAGGGGTTAAGGAAACCTGAACATACCTCATGCCCGTTATG
>NW_020202820.1:15925-18326 GCF_001531365.2 Cynara cardunculus var. scolymus
AAAAGACAAATTGAGGTTGAAATCCCTGATCTCAATGGAGGGGTAGCTGACAATGTGCAAATCCAGGTGGAATATCTATGGGAACCAGTTCAATGTTCCCATTGCCAAGTTTTTAGACATAAATCGTCGTCTTGTCCTAAATCTGTAATCAAAGGTAAGCATGTGGAGGGGAGGAAAGATGCAGAAGGCTTTGTTAGAGTGGAAAAGAAACAGTGGCGCGCTAAAAGAGGAGGTAATGCTAAAAATTTTGTTCCTCGGCAAGATAAAGTTATGGAAAGGCAAGTCTCTATGCCGGAGGTTGTGGGCGCCAGTACCTCGGGTAAAGAGGTAATGGATGATCGTAACAAGAGCTGGACGTAATGAGACGAATAAAGGCTCAGGTACGCTTTCTGTTGGTGTTGATTCTGGGTCTTCTTCTACCCACTCTTCCCACTCTACACATTCTAGGACCCAGGCTACTCCCCTTATTGATTCTGTGGTTAAAAACTTTCGGTTGGCCCGGAGGGGTGTAATATGGGATCCCCCCTTAGCTGCTAACAAATTTGGTGTTCTTGAGAAGTTGGGTGACGTGGAACTTCATGGGGGGGGGGGGCAAACCGAGGGGGTAACAGACCAGGATGTTAGCAATTCGACTGAGGATTGCCGGGAGAAAGGAGATGATTCAAACACCTCATCATGTTGAATTTCGCTTCATGGAACATCCGGGGACTTAATTCTCCAGTTAAACAAAAAGAGGTGAAATGAAAGACGAAACATTTTTGGTCGGCCAAGAGGAAGGGAAGATGTATCAAATGTGACTTTTCGCTCAAAGGGGGTCCTGAACTTGTAAAAGCGGTAATTCAAGCGATGAAACCACGACGTGGTGCAGTGTCCTCTACGTCTACTAGTAATAGATTTTCCCCTCTACCTTCGGATGATTCTAGTGATGATGATGATATGGAGATTATTGACAATGAGGGGCATTCTTTGGACTATAGTAAAGGGGCAAAATCCACTTCTCTTTCTCAATGATTAAGATCGTTCTGTGGAATATTAGGGGTCTAAATGCCCTAATAAAGCAAAAGGAGGTACGTGATCTTATTAATTTAAAGCATCTTTCTTTATGTTGCATCATTGAGTCCAAAATTGTAAATTGTCATATGGGGGATGTGTGTGGGAACGTGTTTGGAAATTGGAATTGGATTTCGAATGGTAGTTTGTGTGCTCAAGGGACCCGTATTATAATTGCTTGGGATCCGACAGTGTTATCTGTTCTTATGATTGAGCAGCACCATCAATATGTCCACTGTGAAATTAGGATTTTTGGTCAAATTGATCCTATTTATATTACGTTTGTTTATGGGTGTAATACGGGTATGGATAGGCATGAGCTTTGGCGGGCGTTTGGTGAATTTCATGTGTTTAATCAAAGGAAAGCATGGGTTGCGATGGGTGATTTTAATTCTATGCTTTTTCCTCGTGATGGGTTGGGGGGTTCCTCTAGGAGAAATTCTGACATGGAGGAGTTTCATCTCTGTCTGGAAGAGGCAGAATTATTTGACATTTCGTATCAAGGATGCCATTTCATCTCCAATATCATTAAACTTAAAAAAGAAAATACCATTTTCATTTAGCATAGCATCTTTAAAACCATATTTTCCCCATGCCAGTTTGACGTAATTTTTCACCAAGGGAAAAGGTATGCAGGACCCAGAAAATATCCATACAAAACCGAGTTATATGCTTTAGCGGCTTCCTTAGCCATTTCAATAGGTATTTTCACACTCACCTGCTTCTTATCCGCTAAAGGGTAGAAATTTAAATTTGTGTCACTCGCTTGTCCCACAACTTTGGCAAAATTTAACTTTTCTCTGACTAGATTCTCCGAACCCATAGGCATATTATCCGCAACATCATTATCAAGATGTGAAAGCCGTTCAAAAACTGAGATACGGGAAGGATCAGAAGGTAGAACCGGACCATCCCCCATTTCCATGGAACACTCTAAGAAGCCTAGGTGCTGAAATTTTTGTATAGCGCCCTTAATAGCTAATTGGAATGGTGTTATTTAATAATCGTTGCTATGACTCGCTTGCCTGTTACATCTCGTGTTTCCGCTTTAGCGGGGTGTGATAGATTTGGTATCAGAGCCTCAGTTATAGAGAACGCTGGTTTTCTTTAAAAACCATCGACTATAACTAAAAATTTTTCAAATATTTTCAAGAAATTTGAAATCTTATGATTTTTAAAGTGGGTCATATTGTTACATGTCGCTTAAGCAGAGCCTGATCACATGTGCTTAATTTATATGTGATGAGAAAAACTTAATCGGTCGAACCAGGGTTATGCTCCAGCAAAAGAAATTGTTATGAAAAGCATTAGTTATGTTGCACTTTTATGAATATCCGTTGCCTAGGCCGAC
>NW_020202820.1:18896-27344 GCF_001531365.2 Cynara cardunculus var. scolymus
CTGGTCAAGAGGACCAGAGGCGATGGGTAGTAAATCCCTTAATTTAGTTAAGTGTCCGTGTAGGACCAGAGGCGCTGGTCAAGAAGACCAGAGGCGATGGAAAGTAGATTCTTCAATTTCAATTGTGTCCATGTTAAACCAGAAGCTCTGGTTAGAAGGACCAGAGGACCGATGAACGGATTTCTTGGTATTTCTCTATGGATGTTGAGCCAGAGGCTCTGGTCTTTGCGACCAGAAGCTCTGGTAAGTGCCCAAAGAAGAACCAGAGGATCGATGGATGGATTGCTTAGTATTTTCTAAGTGTAGAGGTTGAGCCAGAGGCTCTGGTCTATGCAACCAGAAGCTCTGGTAAGTGCCTAAAGAAGAACCAGAGGATCGATGGTCGGATTGCTTAGTATTTCTCTAAGTGTGGAGGTTGAGCCAGAGGCTCGGGTCTTTGTAACCAGAAGCTCTTGTAAGTGACCAATGAAGAACCAGAGGACCGATGGACGAAAAATCTCTAATTATTCTAAGTTTATTTGTGAATCAGCAGAGGACAAATAGAATTCCATTGGGTTGTCAAAAAACTGATGGATAAGAAATCTTTTTCTAAGGACTTTAATGTAACCAGAAGCTCTCGTCTCACGATCAGAAGCTCTGGTAGTGTAACCAGAGGTATTGTCCAGGGGATCCACCATGTTTGTCACTATTAAGTGTTGTTTAGAAGCTTCCATTGTATCATTAAGTGTTTGTTAGATTGTGCACTCTAGTAACTAAGATTATTAATGTCGCAGATCACTACGATGTCTTCCGATCCTAGTGAGTACTCAGCCGATGAATCCGGCTACATGGTCGGTCGCTCCAGAAGGAACTCAGCTCGCAATGAGGAGATAGACCCGTACGAGCAAGACACGACGACTAGTGAAGCAGCTGCCACTTCTCGAGCATCATTCCTACCCCCAGCAGAGCCAGTACCCGATGTTCCGCCACGAACCTATCATGGCTCAAGGATCAGGGTTACGCCCAGGAAAAGTGTCCCACTACCACAGCGTGTGACATTCGAAAATTCTGATAGGGTCATAGGGGAGTCATCCCGACCTCAACCGTGGAACAGAATAACCCAAGTGGTAACCGGGGTACCTGCATCCTGCACTCGGGGCATGAATTCGGCAGAAATAGACTGGGAGAGGAGAATTGCATCTGATACGCAAGTGCACCAGACCCGACTGGATATCACCATCACATCTTAAACAACCTGTCTGATGTGATGGAAGCACACCACCAGAGCATAATAAGGAACAGAGAGGCTGCTGTTGCAGCCAGGCGGGAAATTAGGTAAGTTGTATGGATGGTTGGTAGTTTGTAGTATGATGATGTTGGCATTGGGAATAGTCATAGGATGGATGTTGTTCTAGAAGGAGAATTAAGAATAGGATGCTTACTCCTTTGTACTGTTGCTAGAGATCCTGTTTTGTACTTGCCACCAAATATCAATGCATGAACACTTTTTGAAGAATGCTTATTATGTCAATTTATTGTACAGATGAATTTACTCTATTTTGGTTATAGTAATACCTGATTATTCTCTATGCGAAGCACATTCCTTTTAGTATCATTGGATAACTAGGAGATATTATCATAGTATTGCTACATTAATAATGAACTCCCTTCTGATTTAGAAAATGCCACCAAGGAGAGAGAACCCTGAGGTTGCACGACTTGTGTCGGAACAATTATTGGCCGCACTGCCCAACATTGTCAGTCAGGTGGCGGTAGGGCTTAATGCAAACCCCTCATCAAACCTAGAGTCTAGACCACCCAGAGAATGCACCTACAAAACCTTCAGATCCTGCAATCCAAAAGAATTTCGTGGGACTGAAGGGGCAGTGGGGCTATTTACTTGGATCGAAAGTATGGAATCTGTTCTCCATATCAGTAAGTGTTCAGAAGCAAACAAAGTGGAGTATGCGGCATGTTTGTTGCAAGGAAGGGCACTTATCTGGTGGAATACCTTGGTTCATACCAGAGGTCGAGAAGCGGCCAACCAACTTTCATGGGAGAAGTTCAAGAAACTCCTTAAGGCCGAATGTTGCCCCCGAAGTGAACTTCAAAAGCTGGAAATGGAGTTATGGAATCTCGAAATGAAAGGGGACAATATATCTGCATATACAGCCCGATTTCAAGAATTGGCAAACCTAGTGCCGCATCTCGTGACACCAGATGAAGTCCGAATAGAGAGATATGTGTGGGGATTGTCTCCAGAGATCCGGGGAAACATTACCTCGGCCAATCCAAAGACTCTTCAGGAGGCAATAGAGATTGCCACTAAGCTCACAAATAATGCTATCCGATCTGGAGGTTTTGCTAAGGGAAAGAGAAAAATGGAGGAGCATGGGGATCGAAGAACTGGGGGAAGATTTGACAGGAACAAGAGGATAGTACAGAATTTTGGAGCACATGCGCAGGTAGTAAGGCAGGATGACACGGCTAAGTGTAATAAGTGCAAATTTCTGTATCGGGGGAATTGCATCATTTGTCAAAGATGTTATCTAGGAGGTCACACGGCGAAGGATTGCCAGAAACGACTATGTTATGATTGTGGGAGTCCAGACCACATGAGGAATATTTGCCCAAAGAGGAAATGAAGGGCAAATGCAAGCCAGACCTGGCAGGTCAGTTCCGGAAACCTAGGAGGTCAGGCACGGGGCAGGGCATTCGAGATTGGAGCCAGAGAAACTAGAGAGGATCCCAACGTGGTATCAGGTACGTTTCCTCTGAATAATGAATTTGCATCAGTTCTATTTGACTCTGGGTCAGATAGAAGTTTTGTGTCATTGGACTTTAAGCAGAAAATTAACTTAAAGCCCCAGAAATTAAAGGAAGCCTTTGTAATTGAGGTTGCCAATGGCCAAGAATTCAAAGCTAGAAACGTAATTGTGAATTGCACTCTGAGCTTAGCCAATAAGGACTTTAGCATAGACCTTATCCCAATCGAACTAGGAAGTTTCGACATAATTGTAGACATGGATTGGCTATCCAAAAACCAAGCTGAGATTGTATGTTCGGAGAAGTCTATCCAGATTCCCCAAGATGGTATGGAACCAATTGTGGTTCAGGGAGACAAATTGGATCGAAAGGTTAAGCTGGTATCYTGCATGAAGATGCGAAAGTATCTGAAAAAGAATTACACTGCATATCTGGTACATGTGGTTGACGGAAGGATCAAGGAGAAAAGTATTGAGGATTTACCGGTAGTTCGGGAGTTCTCTGATATATTTCCTAAGGATTTACCAGGCCTACCCCCACAAAGACAAGTCGAATTCGGTATCGACTTAATTCCTGGAGCTKCCCCGGTGGCAAGGGCACCATATCGCTTGGCACCAWCRGARATGCAAGAAATGTCAACCCAACTTCAGGAGTTATTRGATAGAGGATTTATAAGACCAAGTTATTCACCCTGGGGTGCACCGGTTCTATTCGTTAAAAAGAAAGATGGGTCAATGCGGATGTGCATTGATTATAGAGAACTTAATAAGTTGACCATCAAGAATAGATACCCTCTTCCAAGAATCGATGATCTGTTCGATCAACTCCAAGGAGCGAAATATTTTTCCACGATTGACCTACGATCTGGATATCACCAAGTGAGAGTTCGGGAAGAGGACATTCCCTAAACAGCCTTCAGAACCCGGTACGGTCATTATGAATTTATGTTTATGCCATTCGGGCTAACCAATGCACCAGCTGTCTTCATGGACCAAATGAATAGAGTTTGTAGGCCGTACCTGGATAAATTTGTAATCGTCTTCATCGACGACATATTAATTTATTCCAGAAGCAAGGAGGACCACGAGCATCATCTGAGGGTAATTTTGGAATTACACCGAGCCGAGAAATTATATGCAAAATTCTCTAAATGCGAATTCTGGATACGGGAAGTATAGTTTCTGGGTCATATAGTCAATGAAAAAGGGATTCAGGTTGATCCTGCCAAGATTGAGGCCATTAGGAATTGGGAAGCCCCAAGAACCCCTACGGAAATCCGTCAATTCTTTGGGTTAGCAGGCTATTATCGGTGATTCATCGCCAACTTTTCGAAAATTGCACAGCCGCTCACAGCCTTAACCCAAAAGGACAAGAAATTTATTTGGGGTGAGAAACAAGAGGAATCATTCGAGACTCTCAAGCAGAAACTATGCAATGCACCTATTTTATCTTTACCAGAGGGTTCGGAAAACTTTGTGGTCTATTGTGACGCATCGCATCAAGGTTTAGGGTGTGTACTAATGCAGAAAGACAATGTCATTGCGTATGCTTCAAGGCAACTCAAACTGCACGAGAAGAACTATACTACGCATGACCTAGAACTAGGGGCTGTAGTGTTTGCGCTAAAGATTTAGAGACATTACCTTTATGGTACCAAGTGCACTATATTCACTGACCATAAAAGCCTTCAACACATCCTAAATCAGAAAATGTTGAATATGAGGCAAAGAAGATGGGTCGAACTGCTTGGTGAKTATGATTGTGAGATTAAATACCATCYGGGCAAAGCCAATGTTGTAGCCGATGCTTTGAGCCGAAAGGAAGGAGTGAAACCAACAAGGGTGCGAGCTTTGGGAGCCTTAGTGAATACCAGTTTGAAGGCACAAATCCTAGAGGATCAAAAAAAAGCTTTAAGGAAAGAGAATTTGAAGAACGAGATTATGCATGGCATAGAGTCCAAATTTCAGATAAAATCTGACGGAGTGAATTATTTAGGAGATAGAGTTTGGGTACCTAAGATTGCTAATCTTAGATCAACCATTTTGAACGAAGCTCATCGATCAAGATATTGAATTCACCCGGGAGCAGATAAGATGTATAAGGATTTAAGGACACAGTACTGGTGGCCTGGAATGAAGAAAGACATTGCATTATATGTAAATAAGTGCTTAACTTGTGCGATAGTCAAGGCCGAACACCAAAAGCCTTCCGGTCTGCTCCAACAACCTGAGATTCCTCAATGGAAGTGAGAACAAATATCGATGGACTTTGTAACTAAGTTACCCCGAACTGGAAAAGGGCATGATGCCATTTGGGTAATTGTAGATCGATTGATGAAGTCTGCTCATTTCTTACCAATCCAAGAAGATTATAAGATGGAGAAGTTGGCTCAGATTTATATAAACGAAATTATCGCTAGACATGGAGTACCTCTTTCCATTCTATCGGATAGAGACAGTCGTTTTACGTCAAGGTTTTGGCAGTCACTTCAACAAGGGATGGGTACATGGCTAGATCTAAGCACCTCTTACCACCCCCAGACCGATGGTCAGACCGAAAGAACAATCCAGACCCTGGAAGACATGTTGCGTGCCTGTGTTAGAGATTTTGGAGGAAGCTGGGATACGCATCTACCGTTAGTGGAATTTGCATACAATAACAGCTACCATACCAGTATCCTGTGTGCACCTTATGAAGCTTTATATGGGCGCAAGTGCGGATCCCCATTGTGTTGGTCAGAAATTGGTGATAGACAGTTAATTGGACCTGACGTTATCCAAGAAACTACTGATAAGATTATGGTAATCAGAAATCGACTCAAAGCTGCAAAGAATCGTCAGAAAAGTTATACGGACAAGCGGAGAAGACCCTTAGAGTTCCAAAAAGGAGATAAAGTTTTTATAAAAGTCTCACCATGGAAAGGGATAATGCGATTTGGAAAAAGAGGCAAATTGGGTCCTCGATATATTGGTCCCTTTGAAATAACAGAAAGGATTGGGCCAGTGTCATACAAGTTAAATTTGCCCCCGGAGTTAAGCGCTATCCATAATACATTCCATGTATCAAATCTCAAAAGATGCTTAACAGATGAAACTCAAGTGGTGCCACTGGAAGACGTGCAGATTAGCGATCATCTGCATTTTGTTGAAAAACACATAGAAATTATGGATAGAGAAGTTAAGCAGTTGAGGCGTAGCAGGATCCCTATAGTAAAAGTTCATTGGAACTCGACGCATGGACCGGAGTACACGTGGGAAAGGGAAGATTTCATGAAAGACAAGTATCCCCACTTGTTCTCAACGCCAACCATGACTGAACATGACAAATAAATTTTGGGACGAAATTTTTCTGGCTTGGGGAGACTGTGACAATCCGTCACTTTGGGATTTCAGGTTAGTACCGTATTTTAGGATCCTTGTTGAGAATTAAGTTTTTCGAGGATTTAGCTTCGATGATTATAGATCATCTTGCTTAATTCCTAAGATTAGTTTGTTGGATCACGTTTCGGCGGGTAGTCAACAAAGTTAGATATGCAATGCCTAATAGTTTGGAATGTTCCACATAAAATAAAGTCGATGTTTAAAGTTTTGTATTTAAAAATTTAAAATTACCAAAATTCCATTTTTATTCGCCAAGTTTTATTAAAGGGGTGGAGTTCTTTTATCTAGTTGTTTTGTTTGGTTAAATTAGTGGGGTTTTATTTATTTATTTATTTTTGGGCTTGGGCCTTTAGAGGCCAGCCCATTTCTCCTCAAAAAGCCCCCATATAAATACCCCCCTCCTACTCTAAAAATTTTCATTCTCCAAACTTCCAGCTTACCTGTTCTCTCTCTAAACTCGAACACCATCCAGCCGGTTCTATCTTCTTGCAATCTAAAAGGATTCTGCTGCTCTTAAGAGTTTGTTCAAAAATTTTAAGAAAAGGTATGTTTTGAGCTGTGTTATTCTCTTAAGAAACCCGAAAGTTTTCATCCTTCTTCCTACTCGTTTCTTTAAGAAAATTTATGCGATTTAAAGAGGAAAGATTGATCATCAAAGACCTGCATGTGTCTTCGTTGGGATGATAATCTGTGACCCATGTTCTTTAATCTCTAAGAAAGAAGGAGAGAGTCCTTGCATGTAAGGTCTGATCATGTTCTTTTGAATGATAGGATCTTGCATGCATCATTGATCGGATTTACTATCTTGAAAAACTCGTTGGAATCAAAATTTATTTGTTTTTCTGGAGTTTGTTCGAAGTTGATAAATTGTGTTAGAATTTAAATTCTTGAAAATGATGAGCTTGAGACCCCTCCCCATCATTGCTGTCATTCTTGGTGCATGCAATCTGATTTAGGGGCGTGTGTCTCATGGTTGTGAAGCATTTAAGAAAAATCTCAAACCCACTCAAAAACTCTTGGTTTTGGTAATTGGCGGCTGTCATCTATGTTTTGGGTGACTTAAAATGATGTCATAAAGTGGATTTTGGAAGGTTCTTTATGAAAAGTAAATATTAAAAATATCGGCTTTTATTTTATAAAAACCTTGAAGGCATTACATTGAAAGCAACTTTGCTCTACCTTAAGCAAGAAACCTTTAAGTAATTTAGCGCTGGTTATTGGTATGTTCAGGAAGTTCGGGCGAGCTTAGAAAGCCTCAAAAGGAAACCTTCGGATATTCATCAAACTTGTGAGTTCTCACGGCCCCACTTTTACTGCTTTTGATTATTTTATGGGGGAAAAGCATGATATTGAGCAAACTTGCATGTTTATTTATGTAAAACCTTGGGACTAAGGAACTGCTTAGTCGATGCTTTGCTCAAAACCTTCGGGCTAAGGAACTGCTTAGTCGATGCTTTGCTTGAAACCTCTGGACTAAGGAACTGCTTAGTCGGGTTTTTCTAAGCTATTTTTTTTGTTAACTGTATTTGCACTTTGAATAAATGTTAATTTGATGTGCTTGAGAGTATTTTTTCCAAATAAAAGTCCCCATCCGTAAACACTACTTGTTAACTCGGCACGTTCCCGGGCCGTGGTAATTGTGGATAGCCGCTATTTTGTTGACAGTCCCACCCAAAAAGAGGTGCACATTACCTATGTTTTCTTGGTCTAATCATGTGGAATTTGGACCACCACTGAATTAGTACTATATCAAACTGTGGGAACCTAAGTAGTGTACGGGCTATTTGTGGTTGTTCAAAAATTAATGGGGCAGTTGGTCAGGTAAGGCTCAGTAGCGTCTCAAGTTCTACATCGTATAGGATTTACATTTATTAAGTGCATTGGATTCGCATAAGTTTGCTATTACTTGGTTTATGCATTGAAACGTTTTATGCATATGAAAACCCGTGAACTCACCAACTCTTTGTAGTTGACTCGTTTTTGTTCCATGCTTTTCAGGATCTAAGTAAGGTTGGTTGGATTTTTGGGAGCATACTCGTGGCAAGATCGATTAAAATATGAATTTGAATTATTTTGAGAAAAGTGTATTTAGTACTAATCTTAGTTATGTCGATGAACTTGTTTTGTTTTTGAACAACTTGGAATGGCGTTATTTAATAACTGTTGCTATGACTCGCTTGCCTGTTACATCTCGTGTTTCCGCTTTAGCGGGGTGTGACAGATTATCTGTATATGGAAACTGGGGGTTGTTACAAAATGTCAAATCTTCACAGATCATATAAGCTTGCAACATCTGTTTCATCAGAAAGACCTGAATATAAGC
>NW_020202821.1:0-1812 GCF_001531365.2 Cynara cardunculus var. scolymus
TGAAGCTCTTGTGTGCCGCGTACGCCAAAAACATTCTTATTGCTTCAATCCTTGCAACCGGGGCAAACGTTTCGTCATAATCAACTCCTTCTTGTTGATTATATCCTTTAACAACGAGCCTAGCCTTATTTCTGACCACAACACCATTTTCATCCTTTTTATTTTTGAATACCCATTTAGTACCAATAATCGTCTTATTATTAGAACGAGGTACCAATCCCCAGACTTTGAATGCCTCGAGCTGGTTCAGCTCTTCTTGCATTGCTAATATCCAATCCAGATCTGCTAAGGCTTGAGAAACCTTAGTCGGCTCAATTTTACTCAAGAATGTGGAATACAAACATTCATTAGCAGTCGCGGACTGTGTACGAATAGGTGCTGATGGATCACCAATTCCTTGATGTATTGGATGATCTCGGGTCCACTTCTTGCTATGAGGTAAGGAGGTATAAGAACTTTGATCTGAATTTTGATCAATATAAGAACTTGGGGAGTTTATATGAACAGGTTCAGGTGAAGGTTCAATATTAGAAACTGGGATAGGTTGAATGTCTGATTGAGGTGAATTATTTTCAACTGGTTCAACCAACACCTCTTGCATTTCAGAAGATTCACCATCTTCACACTGAACGGGATTGATCGGATTCTCCATTTCTATTTCTTCATCAACTTCTTCTGCTTCCTCTTTTGTTTCAGTTATGAGCACATCAGAAGATGGACCCGATAACTGTTATTCAGTTAATTTTCCCTGATCAAAATAATAGACTGATTAGGCTTATTATCAAAATATTTTTCATAAAAGTGTTCAAATAAGAAATCTAAATCACCTTTATTAGAGTTAGAAGATTCGGGTTGATCAGCTTTCCGCATAGTGTTAATTATAAGACCAGGTCCTGAACTGACTTGTTCAGAAGCCACATCAATTACTTCATCAAATGATACATTTACGCTTTCATTGATGATTTTGGTCCTCTTGTTGTAGACCCTGTATGCAGCAGATGTCTTCGAGTATCCAACAAAAACTGCTTCATCAGCTTTAACAGCGAACTTCCCTCTGTCCTCTTCATCATTTAAAATGAAACATCTATATCCAAAGACTCGAAAGAAATTGATGTTAGGTATTCTTTTATTTATAATTTCGTACGGAGTTTTACCAAACCTTTTATTTACGAGTGAGYRGTTTTGRGTAAAACAAGCAGTCGCTACTGCTTCAGCCCATAAAAATAGAGGAAGACTTGAACAAGTAAGCAATGTCCGTGCCGCTTCCACTAACGTTCTGTTCTTTCTTTCAACAACACCATTCTGTTGTGGTGTCCGGGCTGCCGAGAATGTATGAGAAATACCTATGGATTYAAGATATGAACCGAGTGTGTTATTCTTGAATTCAGTTCCGTTATCTGTTCTGATTTTCTGAACTTGAAGTTGCAGATTATTTTGAACTGTCTTCAAGAAAGAAATAATTGTCTCGGCTGCTTCATCCTTTGAGCGCAGAAAATGAACCCAAGTATATATCTGGAATAGTCATCGACTATGACCAACACATACTTTTTACCATTAATGCTTTGAATTCTCATAGGACCACAGAGATCCATATGAAGAAGATGTAGAGGACGTTCGGTATTGAACTATGTTTTTAGCTTATGAGAAGCTTTCTTCAGTTTACTCATTTCACAAGCACCGCATACATGATCTTTATGGAATTTCAGTTCCGGGATTCCTTTGACTAAGTTGTCACAAACCAACTTGTTTAGATTCTTGAAATTCATATGTGAAAGACGTCGATGCCATAACAGATTTTCTTTCAAGGAGGCC
>NW_020202821.1:2117-5643 GCF_001531365.2 Cynara cardunculus var. scolymus
AAGATATCACAGAATGCATGAATTGGTATGGTCTAAAAGAAGTAAAAGACTTAAGAAATTCATTCACTCTACAAGGAGAACAACTATTTTTACTATTTCTAATATCAAATAATTCATCAACTAAATATCTTATTACAGAACYATTCAATTTCGAATCATTTAATACAGATTTAGTAAAATTATTCTTCTTCAGTTGAGTAGATGATTCGTCTTCTTCTTTTACTCTCCAATAAGACTTAATTTTACTCTCCAATAAGACTGAAACTTCAACGCATTTTCTGAAAAAGGAAAAACAAAATTATCAGGTTTACTTGAATGTCGAACTTTCTTTTTCTTAGTAAGCTTCTTCTATTTACTTGAATTCTTTTTGATTTTACTCTTTTTATAATAATCATTCTTGGAAACAGGTTTTTGATTAAAATTCTTTTGAAAATCTGAAGGTAAATCAGAATCCTCAGTCATATTGTTTTTAACAATAAAATTTTCATGACTGGGTAAATTGCTTGTAAAATCAAATTTATCAACTTCATCATCTAAGCAAACATCTGAATTTAAAATATTAGAAAATTTTATTTCTTCATTAAAAGCATTTATTTCTTCTGAGTCATTAGCTTCACTTAAAGATTTTTCGCACGAAAAATACTCAGACTCAGCATGTTCCGTTTTTCTTATAGAATTTTGAAAAATTCAATTTTAGTTTTTGCTTGTTAAATGAAAGTTTTTCTTCATTTAAAGTCTTTTGCAATTGAACCACTTGTTTTTCTAAAATAAGAGTAGGATTATAAGGTTTTGGTTCAACTGGTTTTGCTTCAAGCTCTGCTTTTGAATAAATATGGATAAAATCTGTTGAAACTACAGAGTCTTGATTTTTGTAACTTTCATTTAGTTTTGAATAATTAAACGGAACTTGCATCTTGTCTTTTCTTTGACGATTAAGATCTTCTTTTTGTTCAACCTCGTCAGAAGATTTTGTAAATTTTACTAAATACTCGGGACCACGAAAAATATATTAAGAATTATATAAGGTCGGGGCATAACGTAAAGTTTTTTCTAAAAATTTAGGATTTTCATACCCCAGCCCTTCCCGAGGGTTAAAATATATTGTTTCAGATGGTTTGTTTAAAAAGATGGTTTGATCAGTTTGTCCTCKTTTRTATAAAATTTCTTCTTTARCCTTCAGAGTTTTATTTAACCGAATTATTTGWMDWTCAAGCTTACTTATTTTRACAAYHTGTTCTTCATTAACTAATKCTAATGATTTATATTTTTCCTTYAATTCAGATAATTCGGCTTTTAAAGCATTGGATGATTCATCAAATAATTTGGACACAGATTGCAAAGACTTAGCCCAATTCAAGTTTCCAACATTTTCAATATATAATTTGGTATATTTTTCTTTTTGCGTTTTTAACTGATCTTCAAAATTATTTGAACGCAATTTTTCTGATTTTAGTTCTTGTTGGAAAGTTTGAATTTTAAGCATCATCTTTTTCATCTGTTCAATGCATGATTGATGTAATACCTCATCATTCATATGTTCTTCTTCTTCACATGACAAATCATTATCTGTTTTAGCCATCAAGCACACGTGCAACAGCTTCACTTTCTTCTTCTTCGTCAGTCAGATTCAACTAGTGTTCATCCTCAGCCATAAGTGCTTTGCCGGCATCTCTTTATTTGGAAATAAGAAATTTATTCTTGTAGTAGTCGGTATCACGATTTACCGGCTTCCTACAATTTATAGCAAAGTGGCCTAGCTTACCACAGTTATAACACTTTGTGTTCTCATCAGCTGCTCCTTTGGTAAAATTCTTCTTTTCTTCCGGCTTTTTCTCATATTTTTTCTACTCGAACCTCTTTTCTTCATATTTCTTCTTCTCGCCAAACTTGTCTTTGTATTCATATTTTGATCCTGACAAGAATCTTTGGTTGTTCGAGTGTGGCCTTTTTGAGAACTTCTTCTGGAATGCTTTAGTCAGCATTGCCACTGCCTGTTTGATCCCTGACATTTCAGAATCTGAATCTGAGATGTTACTGTCTTCTGTTTCAGACTCACTTGACTGACTAACTTCTTTTACTTGCTTTCCAGATCTGCTTTTTAATTTCTTTTCCTTTCTTTCAGATACAAGATCCAAAGGATCAGCAACTTCTTTTTCTTTCTTTTTTGCATTTCGGATTTCCAAAACATCTTGCTCATTTTGTTTCAAAGTTTCATAGATTTCATGAAAATCAATATCAAATAACTGTTTATTGAATCTGATATGAGTGGCAAATGGTTTCCACTTTGACTGGAGATTGTTAAGGAACTTAACATTAATCTCTATTGTAGTTTTAGAAATTCCATTCTTTGTTAGTTCATTTAGCAGTCTGGCAAGTCTATTGTAAACACCATCAAGACTTTCACCTTCTTTGGCCTTGAATTCTTCATAGGCTGAAATACAGTTAGTGATTTTCAGTTGAGTTCCCACTTTCGAACCCATCATCATCTTTTCGATTTGAATCCACAAGTTGTGACCTGATGATTTATGACTGTTAATACTGGTGTAAATATCATTAGTCAGTGCTTGCATCATATAAGACTTGAACAGCACATCTGCATGGGCTCTTTTTTTTTCTTCAAGTGAATATTGATGCTTCAGTTTAGGAACTCTCTGTGCAGGTATGCCTTCTACTAAATCAACATCTATCTATAGAAAGAATTCAGCAGGACCTTCCATTAAAGATTTCATTATCAGATCACCTTCTTTCATTATCTTAATAAAATTCAGGAATCTGTCTCTCCACTGATTGTAATCACGACGAAATAGAACAAGTGGCTTGGTATCAGTACCAATAGCCATTGCTTCTCATGAACTCATCGTATCAATTTGTATGAAATAGGATCAACTGCAGTTCAAAGTTTGAATTAAAGGATCAGTTTAAAAAAATATATCTGATAATATCTAAACAAACTTCACACACATTCCACACTTAGATCAATTTATGCACAAACACTTATCCGGATTAGTAATCCGGTCAAGCTTATCCAGATTGAAAGTCCGGTCAACAAGATAGAATATTCAACAAGTTATCCGGATTAGAAGTCCGGACAACAAGCAAATTTAAATTGCCCAAAAAACTTAACCAGATTTTAACCAAAGAATGCAAAATTTAGACGGATTATGCAAAATGAAATACAGATAAGGCACAAAGTTCAATTTGAATTAAAATTCTCAAAATGAAAATCGGACGTAAAAAGTCAACAAGTCAACAAGTCAAGGTCAACTAAGTCAACTAGTTAAAATACGTATAAGTCCTTTTAAAACAAATCGATGAAAAGTCAGAGGATTAAATCGATCAACTAGTCAAAATCCGTTCAAGCACCAAAGAATGTACGATCACAATTATAAATCGCTCAAGTAGACAAAATTACTAAGTCTTACTAAGCGGATTCATTAAATCGCTTATTAAATCGCACAAACCTTCAACGACTTACTAGTCGGATTATGTAAATCGCCCACTAATCCGTTCAAGTTACTAAAGACTT
>NW_020202821.1:9158-11156 GCF_001531365.2 Cynara cardunculus var. scolymus
CTCGGCACCTGCAGAGGCATTCATCACATCAAGTTCTGTGGCCCATTTGAGTTTGGAGATGGTGCTGAGGACTTCTGCACGAAGGAGGTCACCTTCCTTTACGAGCTTGGAGGTGCATTCTTTGATGAGATCGTTGGATGTGAGGATCTCCATTTTAAGTGCTCCGAGATGGCCGGTCACAGAATCCCCTAGGGCATTCACCATCGTGTCTAGTTCTCTACGAGTAGCCAAGTGATTGATGTTTGCCCTTGAGGTTGACGAGTCGATTCCATAGGTGACTACAGAGGAGAACATCTCCTTGATTTTGCCTCTGAACAATGAGTAGTTCATGTAGCCTGCAGAGACGAAATCAGCTGCAAACTTGGTGGCCATCTCTGTGAGTTCGTCCTTGAGCGTTTTGATGGAGGAGGGGTTGAGTGACATCGCTTGGAAGGCCTCTGTCAAATCATCCTTCTTAATGACAGAGCTCTGAAGGGTTATCAATGTAGACTTTAACTCTGCAGTGGTGGCGGATAACTCCTTCAGAGCCTCTGTAAGCGGCGATAGATCTTGTGGCTGCCATCGTGAGATGAACAAGCTTTGCAACTCGTCCGTCTTTTTGAACAACTCTGTGGCAAAGGCGTTAAGCTCCCCCTTTGTCACATAATCATTATGGGAACTTGGACCACCAACACATGGTGTTCCTTTGGCCTCGAAGCTTGAGGCGCCCTCAGCGGCTGGCATTTCGTAGCCTGCTCGGGGACTTCCACCGTATCCTTGCACATCTCCTTGAGGATAGCCTAACGGTCTTCTGTAGATCTTGTGTTCGGTAGTTTCAGAGCCTAACCTGACATTTTGATCTTGTGGAGACAGAAGGTGTTCTAGACCCTTTGCCTCTGTGGTTCTTACCTGTGCCTCTGAAGCACGTTTTGGTTGATCACCCTATGAAAAGACAACAAATGTTTTTGTGGGTACTGTCGAGTCCTTGGGTGATTGGACTCTTTTGTTAAAACCTTCACCCTTTTGAGAGGATGAAGGAGTATGTTGTGGTTTCCCAGGTGTGCGATCCAAAGAGGACGAAAGATTGTCCTCTGCGACGGTAGGCTGGCTTGGGTTCTGCAAGTGCATGCCTTCTTCAATAGAGGTTCCCTCTAGAACAGGGCCTCTAGGAATGTGGGTTGCACTAGGAGGTGGGCTGGGATGTGTGCCGGGATGTGTGCCTTCGGCATCTTTTGCGCCCTCACCTAACTCCTCTACCTCTTCTTCTTCGTCATCTAGGATGACTTCTGTCCCTAACTGAGTTTGATCAATTGGTGCCCTGAACTCTTGGATATTCGACAGAACATCCTGAATTTGTTCTGTTGGGGAGTCATTGATGACCATCTTACGCAACCTTCTGCGTTTGGGTGTTGCTGCAGCCTCTGCCGGGCTTTCTTCTGCGATGACCTCTGTGACCACAGGTTATGTGATCACAGGCTCTGTTGGTTCAGCCTTCTTTGTTTTTCTCTTCTTAGGTTTTGGCAGAGGTGCAGTTGGGCCCTCTTCCTCTACGGGCCTCTTTTTCTTCTTCAACATTCTCACAGAAGAGTCGGTACCCTTCTGTGTCTTTCTCTTCTTGCGAGGGGGACTTGGGATTCTAGGGGGTTCCTCTCTCACCTCACCAGCCACTACTGGCTCCTCTGTTCATCCCTCTACTCTCATTTTTTCGATTTCGTCATCTAAGGGGACACCTATTTGTGGTGGGGTTACAGGGACCGGTTCTGGTCGCCTGTTTGCACGTCTATAGGATTTACGTTCGTGGTGGCTTAAGTACCTGAGCATGGCCTTTGATAGGGGCCTTGGACTTCTGTAGCCATGCTCATGCTCTATAGGTCTAAACTCCTTGAAGGGGTATAGTTTGGCATTCGGCTCCACAGAGGGCAATCTTGCTGCCAGAAGGTCTCCAAAAGCCAAACCAAGGAAGCGTTGTAAGATCAGGTTTGGCTGGTTCATGTCTTCCTTGGCCTTCTTTTGGGCCTG
>NW_020202821.1:15168-15934 GCF_001531365.2 Cynara cardunculus var. scolymus
CAGAGTTGGCTGACACTGATAAGATTGTGTTTAAGCCTGTCCACGTAAGAGACCTGGTTCATTTTGATCTCTCCCTTCACAATCATCTCATAACCCTTGATCTTCCCCTTCTGGTTACCACCAAAAGCCACAGATTCTCCTTCTTGATGCAAATAAGAAGACAAACGCTCTACTGTACCAGTCATGTGCCTCGAGCACCCAGAGTCAACAACCCAGGTAGACACATGCTGTTGTAACTGGAATCATACAACGTTTAATTTAGGTACCCAATTCCAATTGGGTCCTTTAAAATTAGATTGCTTTAAGTATTTATTAACATCCTTAGATTTGGCTTTAATTTTCTTGGAAGAAAYRCCAATCTGTCTCTTATTCTCCCCAGAGCCTTGACTCTTAGGGTGAGAGACTCGACAGGAAGAGTGGTGGATGTGTGCAGAAGGAGCATGCATGAAATCGAAGCAATTACAAGAGGAGACATCATAAGGAATTTGCATAAATTTKTCATTAKAWTTCACAAAGAARGGTACAGATGTTTTGTTTTTAGAGCCCTTCCTAGATTTGGGTCTCTTATTACAAGATTCCTTCACTATTCTAGGATCCTTTTTCAAAATCTTTTTAAAGTCGTTCTGTATTTGCCCCTCCTTTGGTTTTCCTGCATTTACTGCAACAGAAGCTTTGCTAGACAAATGCCATTTTTCCTTTTGCTGCCAAGTGTAAGTAGGCTTCTGTGTCTTGGAGACAGAGCTTTGAGAGTTACTTTGCTTTGAAG
>NW_020202821.1:16110-23322 GCF_001531365.2 Cynara cardunculus var. scolymus
AAATTTTCTTGGAATGAAATCCTTCTTTGCAGAAGGTGAGAAGGAATCAATATAGTCTTCATAAGCTATATTTTCAAAAGATAAACACGATTTAGTGTCTGGTTCAACCAACATTTTCCTTCTCTTGAAACTGGGCTCAGAATTAGAAAATTTGCTTTTTAAATTGTTTGAGGATCTAAAGGTATTCTCTAAAGTTTTCTTTGATTTGAAACCGGGTTTGTTGTCAATTTCCGAGAAACCTAGACCTCTTCTGCCCAAGTTGACCTTTATCTTTTTATAAATGTTTTGATCCTCTTGAAATTTCTTTATTTTGACCTCTCAGTCAAGCACGTCTTGATGTAAAAATTCCCTTTCTTTTTGAAAGAACTCCTTCACAGAAGTAACATTACATTTCTCGTGCTCCATCTGTCTCAACTCTTCCACCTTTACTTTCAAATATTTTTCAGCCTTGGCTAGCTTTAGTTTTGAAGAATTTTCAAGGTTTAAAAACTTGGTTTGCTCTTCTTCAAACATCTTGAAAAAGCGGTTTCTTTCTTCTGTGAGCAGAATTACTTCTTTTTCACATAATGAAAGTTTTTCTATAAAATTTTGATGCTCCAAATGACATGTATCGAGATTTTCAAGGATCTCTGTGAATAAATCAATGGAATTAGAAGAGGAGGAAGTAGATACCTCTTGATCGTTTCTCACAGAAGAGTCTGTCTCATCATCATACATCCCACAGAAGAGTTCATSCTCTGTGTCTGAGTCTTCCCATGCAAGAAGACCCTTCTGATCATCATCGTCAGAGGATTCGTCAGTGACTAGCTCACTAGATTGAGCTAGTAGGGACTTCTGTTGGTAGTACTCAGCCTTCTTTTTGTAGAAGGCTGCGTCTTTCGGACCCCTCTGAGGTGCCCTTGGTCCTTTGGACCAGCAATCTGCAGCATAGTGGCCAGGTTTGCCACACTTGAAGCAACCATCTTTGTGTTCTTCCTTCCTCTGTTCTTCAACCCTCTGATGGGGCTTCTGCTCCTTCTCTTTCTTCTCAGATCTCTCTCCTTCTATGAAGCTTCTGTACTCCATTCTGTCTCCACCTTTCCTGTATTCGCTTGTGATTAATGCAAGAGTCTTCATCATATCCTTCATAGAGATCTCTTCTTCCTCAGAGCTATTGTCACTGTCTGCAAGCAGCACCACCTTCTTCTTCTTCTTTACCTCCTTTGCCTCCTTTCCCTTACCCGAACACCCGTCCTCTGCAACTAGAGCCAGAGGGCCACCCAAGTTTCTCTTCATTTGCATAACTTGGGACTCTTGGSTTTTGAGAGATCCAAACAAATCTGCCAGAGTCCATGTTTCCAAATYAAGGATGGCTTTCATGGACATAGTGATGTTCATCCATTCAACCCCAAGGCTTTTCAAGAGAAGCGAGTTGTTCTCTTCTGCTGTTCTCGGGATGCCATACCTCTTACAGTTACTTATTAACGTGTTTAGTCTCACGTATGTATCCGACAGAGACTCGCCCTCTTTGGCCTTGAAGCTGTAGTACTCGTCGATGCAGATAGAACGATTGTTCTTTAGCGTTTTCCTTCCACCTTCAATCTGCTTTTCCAGTTCTGCCCAGATTTCCATGGACAATTGACAGTGATCAATACACTTGAAGATGTCATTAGGAATTGCCATAATCAATAAACGTTTACATTTGTTCCCTAAATCGATGATAATCTTGTCCTCGTCGCTCCATTTTGCTTCAGGACGCGGTTCGTAGTGCTCAGGTATTTCAGGTGTGGTTCCAGTAGCTGGAACTCTAGGGATTAGATTCATTGGGACGTAGGGAGGGTYGTACAGGAACTCASWGATTCTTGGATGAATCCCTTCGAGAAAGTTCACCATTCGAACTTTCCACTGTGGGTATTCTTCGCGAGTGAGTGTAGGAGGTTTAGACTGTGAACCAGTACTCATAAAGGATGTATTGGCCATATTTGCCATTGAAAGAAGAAGAATCGAAAGAAAAGTGAAGAAAATTGATAAAACAGTGAAAACAGGGTAACTTGGTGAAGAAGATGACTGTGTGTTCTTGAGTGTATAAAGATGAATACCAAGAACAGTATAAATCAAATAAAAATTTGATTTCTGGCTCTGATACCAATTGTTGGATCGATTAACTCAGATTCTTGGTAAAGATTACTTACTTGGATGATATGTTTAACAATGAGAATACAGCGGAAATAATAATAATCAACCAAAGTAGAAATCAATAAACACAGATGAAGATTAATGATGAACACAAGAGAGAGAGCTTCAAAAGATTTTCAATTAGATGAAAATATTAAAAATTACAATACTGAAGCACACAGAAATACAAGGGCCTACGCTGCTATTTATACAAGTCAATAACGGTTTTCTGACACGACCTAAAGTAAATTAATCTAAGTCGTTCGAACAAAATAAGTTACAGACAAGAACACGTGATAAGCACGAGCAGCTAAAAGACCTAAGTAAAACAGCTAAAGAAGATCTAGACAGAAGACATGCTGCAGACCCTCTGTGAGACATCACAGAGGCTCTGCTGGATATAACATGAGAGCACACTTGACGTAGAAGAGAACTTCCAGAACCTCTGTGAGACACGATAGAGATTCTGTCGTCTTTGTCTTGAAGCACTGTCTTTCCAGAGTACCAGTTTCCAGAACCTCTGTGAGACACGACAGAGGTTCTGTCACTTGGGACTTGTACGCTTGAGCATCTTCTGCTATTGGTCCTCTGTCGTCTTCTGTGACAGATCATCTTCTGTCAACCCTCGCAGTATTACTTTTTCCATACTTTTACATCTAAAGTAATGAGAGCTAACACAATATAAAACTACACTAAGGAGAAACTTGAATACAACTTTAACGCTCTTACTCAAACCCAACACCTTGGATATGGTGACGTTATTTCTGGAAACCTAATGATAAAGAAAGTTTTGTATGTCTAAGGACTTGGACATAATTTGTTTAGCATAGGTCAATTTTGTGAAAAAAATCTGGAAGTTTGATTTAAATCTAACCGGTGCATTGTTCGTACTACTGATGGTAAGGAATTTCTCGCTTGATCCAGAAAATCAAATCTATACACTATTTTCACATCAAATGCACAAGTGGATACTAAAGTCTACTTGATATCCAAGGCCTCTTTGCAGCAAAACTTGTTGTGGCATCAGCGTCTTTCCCATCTCAATCTTAAGAATATGAACAAATTGGTTTGTGACAACTTGGTCAAATGTCTTCCATAGCTTAAAATTAATAAAGACCATGTTTGTGCAACATGCAAAATGAGTAAAATGAAGATAGTTTCTCAAAAGACCAAGGTAGAGTTCAATACTTATCGTCATCTACATCTACTTCATATAGATTTGTGTGGTCGTATGAGAGTTAATAGTATCAAATGGATGAACTATGTGTTAGTCGTTCTTGGCGACTACTCTAGATACACATGGGTTCATTTCCTAATGTTTAAAGATGAAGCCGCATAGACAATCATCTTTCCCTTGAAGGACGTTCAAGTCAACTTACAGTTATCTATTCAGAAAATCAGAACGGATAACGAAACAGAATTCAAGATTAAGACTCTTGGTTCTGGAATCTCATGGTATCTCTCATACCTTCTCGGCAGCCCGGACACCACAACAAAATGGTATGGTTGAGAGGAAAAATAGAACACTAGTGGAAGCAGCTCGTACACTCCTAACTTTCTCGAAGCATCCTCTATTCCTTTGAGCTGAAGCAGTTGATACTGTGTGTTTTACCCAGAACCAATCCCTCAAACACAAAAGGTTTGGTAAAACACCATATGAACTCATAAATAAGAGAATACCTAATATCAAATTGTTTTGAGTTTTTGATTGCAGGTGTTTTGTTCTAAATGACAAAGAGGACAGAGGTAAGTTCGCTGCCAAAGCCGATGAAGCTGTCTTTATTGGTTAGTCTAAAATCTCTGCTGCTTGCAGGGTCTAAAACAAAAGGACAAAGGTTGTGAATGAGAGCGTAAATTTTTAATTTGACGAAGTGGTTGATATGGCTTCTGAACAAAACAGTTCAGGACCTGGGCTGATATTTAGCATTTCGCGTCATAAGCGATAGCAAAGCCTAGAGAGGCACAGGGCAGGATCCAAGAGCTTAGAAAGGATCATGAAAGGAGCAGAGAAGTGGTTGGATATCACCTATGATAGGAACGCAAATCTCATTGGTTGTTCCTCTTATGATTTTAATAATTCTTATTTGGGTTATTTGTTTCAAGACTTTTATGATGACTATTTTGACAACAAACCTAATGAGTCAAATATTTTGTCCATGGATGAACAACAGATTCATTCTAAGCAACAGTTATCTAGTCCATCTGTTGATGTTCCAGTTACTGTAACTGAAGAAATTTTTTAAGATGTCGATGAAGAGATTGAAATGGAATATCCAAATTGTCCAGTTCAATGTGAAGGTGGCTCATACATCATTATGCTAGAGGTTTCAGTCGTTCAAGATAAAAACACTTTACCTCAGCCAGATTTTCAGCCTAGTCTAGTTCCAAATATTGAACCTTCACCCGAACCTGTTCCGAACAATTCCCCTAATTCTTACACTGATCAATCTTCATAGATTCCCCTTCCTCATAGCACCAAGTGGATCAAAGATCATTCAATAACTCAAATTATTGGTGATACAAGTGCATTTATTTGTACTTGGTCTGCTATTGCCAATGAGTGTTTATATTCCACTTTATTGAGTAATATTGAACCGTCTAAGGATTCTGAAGCCTCAGCGGACCCGGATTGGATAATCATGATGCAATAGGAGATGAATCAGTTTGAAACATTAAAAGTGTAGAGATCGGCTCCTCGTCCCATAAAAAAAACGATTATCGGTACTAAGTGGGTTTTCAAGAACAAGAAAGATGAAGATGGAGTTGTAGTCAGAAAGAAGGCTCGACTTTTCACTAAAGGATACAATCAACAAGAAGGCGTCGGCAATGATGAAACATTTTCTCTGGTAGCACGAATTGAAGCTATCAGAATGTTCTTGGCATACGCTGCACATAAAAACTTCACTATTTATCAAATGGACGTCAAAACGGCATTCCTGTATGGTCTTCTCAAAGAAGAAGTTTATATTTCTCAACCAGAAGGATTTGTTGATGAGTCAAAGCCTGGTCATGTCTACATCCTTGACAGAGCCTTGTATGGTCTAAAACAAGAAACGAGAGTCTGGTATGACATTTTATCAAAATTCCTTGTAAAATCAGGCTTCTCGAAAGGTAATATCGACACAACCCTCTTTATTAAAAAGAAAAATCCTGACCTTATCTTGATATAAATTTATGTTGATGATATAATATTTCGATCTATGAATCCTAAATACTGCAAAAACTTTTCAACCTTGATGGTTTCTAGATTTAAAATGAGCATGATAGGTGAGATGAACTTTTTTTAGGTCTTCAAGTAAAACAATTATCTTCTGGAATTTTTATCTGTCAAACAAAATATATTTCATAAATACTGAAGAAATTTAAGTTGGAAAACTGTTCATCTATAAAAACACCTATGGCTTCTGGTTCAAAACTACATGCTGATCCTTTTGGTAAAGGTGTAGATCAAAAAACTTTTTGAGGTATGATTGGTTCTTCGATGTATTTAATGTCTTGTAGATCAGATATTATGTTCTCAACACATCTTTGTGCCAGATATCAGGCAAATCCAAAAGAGTCCCACTTAAATGTTGTTAAGCGCATATTTCGCTATATGAAAAGGACTGCTAATCTTGGACTCTGGTATCCAAAAGGTTCTAGTTTCGAACTGACAACTTAATCAGATGCATACTATGCAGGGTGTATGTTGGACAGGAAAAGCACTTCAGGTCACGTTCAATTTTTGAGAGATAAACTAGTAAGTTGGGCTTCAAAGAAATAGAACTGTGTATCCATTTCTACCGCGGAAGCATAATACGTAGCTGCTGCTAGCTGTTGTTCTCAAGTTCTTTGTATACGCACACAACTCAGAGATTACAGTTTTAATTTCGATAAAATTCCAATTTATTTTGATTCTAAAAGTGTTATTGCTAATTGTTGCAATCATGTTCAACACACCAAAACAAAACACATCGATATCCGGTATCATTTTATAAAAGATCATGTTGAAGAAGGGACTATGGAATTATATTTTGTAAATACAGAGTATCAGCTAGCTGAATTATTTTCAAAAGCTTTAGATGAAAAATGCTTCAGCTTTTTAGTATCTAAGTTAGGAATGCTGGATTTGAAAATTTGAATTTTTCTTAAAATTTGTTCAGTTATTGAACTCAATTTAAGTCAAATATAGTTTTTCAAAATATTTGTATTTTCAAATGTAAATCGGTATTTCATTTTTTAATATGATTGAAAATCTTTTGATTGTGGATTCTATATTTGAGGGGGAGTGTTGAACATTGTTCTTTATTTTGATTGATTTTTCTAGGGGGAGAAAACATCTGTATGATGCTAACTGCTTTATTTTTCTTACAGGTATTCCTAAAATATCTAATTTTTGAAAGTTGGGAATTTTTAGGATAAGTGTTTTGTAACAACCCAACCCACACATTGTGATGAGTCCAAATTTCATACAAACATGATATGATCTTCATAGATTCTGATGAACATAAAGAGAGAAAGAAGATATTCAAGAAGATGATTAGATTGGAGAGAGAGAGAAATTACATCAGCAAATCTTGAATTCTAATTAATGACAAAAGCTTAATTTCAATTACAAGGTAAATCCTATTTATACTAGGAAATTGTAAAGACTAAGCTATTACACGGAAACTATACTAAGGAAAAACTTGAATACAACATTAAGCACTAACTTGAACCCAACATTCTCCCCCTTTGGATTCAAGTTTGGACTCTTGTAAACTTCGTTTTGCGCAGTCCAAGGATTTTCTCTAACCTTCTCAAAGCATTTATGTACTGAATCTTCTCCTCGAGCAAATTTATAGCATTGACGAGCAAGTATCTTTCTTTGGAATTCATTCGTTCAGATTCAGTAGCCTTTTCGTCCATCACCCTCTTCAAATCCAGCGCCCTTCTTACAAGCTTAATCGTACCGTCCGAATACTTGTTTAACTCACTGAATCTCATGAACTTTTTAACTTGAAGTTGATCATAGTAGATGACCCCGAACTCTGGATTTTCTAGAACCATGTAAACTGGATAGCCGTCAATGTCTTCAAG
>NW_020202821.1:23357-27621 GCF_001531365.2 Cynara cardunculus var. scolymus
TTTTGAGGTTGATAATGCGTTGATTGTCTTCAAGACCCATTTGTACATCTATGACCATTGCCAGCTTTACATGACATCGAATGAATCTCTTAATAGCCTCTAGAGCTACCAGTTCTCCTTCCTTTCTAATTGTCATATTTTTGAGTTCGAAGAACATGTATTCAAGGTCATCCAAATACAAGTTCGAGAAGTCAGCTTCGCTAAACCTCCAAATCTAGCCATCCTGTCTGGTAACAGTGAAGACAGGATACCAAATTCTCAATAGCTTCTGAGCATCTATCTGTTTTATCGTTACAATTCGGTGCTTAGTACGGACTTCACTGACTGGTTGGCACTTGGCTTTTAGAAGGTGACGATATTCAATTCGAAAATCTTTTGGCTTCTTATGGATTCCTAGAACTCTGTCAGCACAAAGCAGTTTTCTGTGACGAAAGAAAATCCCAAAGTAGATTTCTTCCAAGTATGGCTCTCGGATTCTTTCGCGATCATAACCAAAGAAATTTGCTCTGATATGGAAAGGAATGTAATTTTTTGAGAAGATTTCAGTAGGATCAACAGATTCTCTTGGAACACTRACTTCAGGCACATCAGGTAGAACAGCAGTAGATGATTCTRGAATAGACTRAGGATCACCTTGAAYGGRAAAAGHTGGATCTTCTTCTTCTAAGTCAGCTTCAAAGTCAAAGTACATTCCAGTTGACTCATTAATATTATCAACGTCCTCTCCAAAATCCTGCTCTCCACCAAGAGTAGTAGAGAATGCACTGTTAAACCCTACATTGGCAGACAAGTCCATTAACAACCTTGTTTCTACTGTGGAGTCCGCCGGCTTTTCAACCATTGGCTCGATCATTGGACTTGCCTCCACTTCTTCATCTTCAATTACGACAGCCTCAATCATTCTTTCCCGAACTGTTTTCGGGGCAGAATCTTTAGCAGTTACGTCCTGAGGTAGTGACTCTTCACCCAAACTTGCACCTTGTAGAGATGTCTCAGCCAGTCTCTGCTTTTTCCTCTCCCCCTCATGACTATCAGGATCATCCTGATCGTCATGTCTTCGTTTAAGAGATTCGGCTTGAGACTTGCAAGTTTCTTCAAGTATAGACACCCTTTCGACAAGAGCATCCATTGAACGTTTCAGATCTAGGGTATTAGATGTGATCAAGTTACCAACTTTAGAGAAATTAGCACTAATCACATCCTGAAAAGTCAAAAACTCTGAGGCTCTAATTACAGGGTTAGCATCTATTTGTTGGCGGAGAAGACCAACCAAATCTGCATCTTCCGCGTCTTCGCTTTAAGAAGCTATCAATTTAGCATATAAAAGTGATTTTAGCTCGTCCACCGATTGATCTGGTACTGACGGTTCTGGTACAAGTGGTGGTGATGGCGCAGATGTTGGCTCTTACAACATGCTCTTTTCCCTTTAACAACCTCTTCAAACTAGCAATTTGTGCATCAAAGCTTTATTGAACAGCCTTTAGGGCGCCGTCTAAATATTCCCTTGACACAAAGTCAGGTAAAATCACACCTGGTTCACGTAGAATACCAGTTGAAACAACAGTTGAGTAAACTGTTGTGCCTACGTTCAATGTTAGCATTGTTAGGACTTCCGACCTGTCTTCATGAAATGTCAAATGACATCACTCCGATCGTTCCAGCTAGTTCACTAAGAACTGCACTTGGAGCAACAGATGCTCCTGACTCATGTGTACCTAAGTGTATCGGCTCTAGACTCGAGGTGCACAGAATCGAAGTCATAGGCTGGGGCAGCGGCCTACTTGTTTCAATAACTACATTCTCCGATTGAGAAGTAGTTAGCATATGAGCTAAATCCCCATGTGAAATTGAAACAATTGGTTGTTGAGAACCAATTGAGTGGATAGGARGGGTGTGCAAATGCATAGCTGGGMTAGCTATGTCTGCTTCAATACTAACATTCAACACATGAATGTCAGTAGTAGATGTGGTTGCCCGGCTAASTGTTTCGGTTTGGGAAGGAGCTTGWACTTCTTTTTCTGCTCCACTCACACCCTCTCCATGTTCTTTTGCTTCCCTTTCTCTCAAACTCTCTTCTTTTTCAACTTCAACTCCCTCATCTCCTCCTTCATTAGATATATCTTGAAGAATGCGATCATAGTCATCACATTCATCAACATTAAACGATAGAGACCTTAGACTCGGACAAGGTTGTTGAGYTKCATATTCCRGGAARATYGTAGCAAGATCATCAACAAATGTTCCAATATGAATATTTTGCGCGTTTCTTCCATCATCATCATCATTGTTATCATCATCACCAGAATTTGCTCGATTATCTGATTTAGTAGCTTCCGAAGAAGGAGAAGCTCTGACAGTTAAAGTGCGTTGCTGATCAGAAGCTCCCCGCACCAGTTCACCCCTCTCATTTACATTTTCTCTCAGCTCAATTCCCTGTTCAGGTAGCCCTTGTGCCTGAACTCTCTCTTCTACTTCTATATCTCTCTCAGCTGAGGCATGGGGTGATCCTTGGGCAAGTTCAACCGGTTATGGCTGAACTATCGGATCTATCACTATTCTATAGTCTATTACACACTGAGCATTCTGATCAGCTAGAGCAATCAACTCTAGTGGAACTGGCATAATAGAATCCAAATCTTCAACTTCCTTATGCTGTCGAATTCTTGTCATGACGAATGTTGGCCCTTTTTCCGAATTCGGTCTGGCTGGAATATTTTCATTCGCATCCATCATGGCTTTAATAAAGAGTTGCAGAAATCTTTGAAATGGCACGGATTTTCTGGCCTTGGACGGGAACCTTTTAGCATTGACTAGCTCAAGTAATTCATTCCAAATGACAAGTGCATAGTCATAGTGTCTTGAAAACACTATGCCATGAAAGAATTTTAGGAATGTGCTGCTACAGGTATCAATTCCTTGGGTTTTTGATGTAAGGCACCGATTTAGTATCGAGAAGAGCAGATGCCAAACTGATGGTAGAAACGTCTCTTAAATTGAGTAGGATTATTGAATGTTGCAGAATATCCTAATCTTTTGATATCAACGCATAACTGATTATCTGAGACGAAATCTTCAAACTCATTCGGTTCAGGAGCAGGAAGATGAAGTACTCTTCTTAATCTTCTTAAAGTCAGACGACTGACGTATTCATCGACCTCTCCTTGAAGATATAAAGCATCTCTGTCCTTTTCAATTGTAAGAGTACCCCAAAACTGTTGAAGATACACCATAGGAACTGATGTATGGGCAGATAAAGCATATGAAAWGGGGTGGCCTTTCABGATTTCTGTTATGATAGGGTATTCGGCAGGCATATCGAAAGAGAAGTAATGGTTATTCGGTTTAATTTCAAGATATTGGAATTGTGGGTAAAGGATTTCAGAAGCTATGGGTTGGTCAGGTAAATTTTCTGGTACATTTTCAGATCTGACAGAAGGAACACGAGATTCCTCGTCAGACTGATGTCTAGGATCGGCCATTTACCTGTAAAAATCTGAAATGTTAGTACCCATTTTATTCAAGTAAAGAAAAAAAATGAATTAAAAAAACACACACACATACACAAAAAAAAATCAAAACAAATGACAATTAAAAAAAATTCACTCACACACAATTAAAAAAATTGAAATTAAAAAAAATTAACCTAAAAAAAATAACTAAAAAAAAAGAAAATAGAGAAAAAAAAATTGAACACAAAACACTTACCAAAAAAAATTTTCAAATAAACACATTGACCGGATTAGGAATCCGGACAACACACAAACTACACAACACTTAAGACCAAAAACAATTGTGTCCGGATTAGAAGTCCGGACAACAAGTCACACACTTAGAACAAAAAATGATTGTGTCCGGATTAGAAGTCCGGACAACAAATCAAAATCACACAAAACTAAGACAAAACACAAGTCATAAACCGGACAATTGTCACACCCCACTAAAGCGGAATTACGGAATGCTAACAGACAAGCGGGTCATAACAACAGTTTATAAATAACACTATTTCAAGTTGTTTTAAAACAAAACGGTTCATCGACATAACAAGAGTTAGAATTTACACAACATTCATAATATCAAAAAAACAACTTGACTTAATCGATCTTGGCTCAAGTATGATCCCATAACATCCAAACCACTCACTTAGAACCTGAAAAGCATGGAATAAAAACATGGTTAACTACAAAGAGTTGGTGAGTTCACGGGTTTTCACATGCATAAAATATTTCAATGCATAAACCAAGTAATAGCAAACTTATGCGAATTC
>NW_020202821.1:29606-31383 GCF_001531365.2 Cynara cardunculus var. scolymus
GCATCACTCCTTTCCATGGTGAGACCCTTAAGAAAACTTTATCGTCTTTCTGGAATTCTAAAGGTCTCCTCCGATTGTCAGCATAGCTTTTCTGACGATCCCTTGCAGCCTTGAGTCGATTTCTGGTTACTACAATCTTATCAGTGGTCTCTTGGATAATGTCGGGTCGAGTTAACTGTTTATCGCCAATTTCTGACCAACACAATCTGCACTTGCGCCCATACAGAGCTTCATAAGGCGCACATTGTATGCTGGTATGGTAGTTGTTATTGTAGGCAAATTCTACTAATGGAAGATGTGTGTCCTAACTTCCACCAAAATCTATAACACAGGCCCGCAACATGTCTTCCAGGGTTTGGATTGTTCTTTCGGTTTGTCCATCTGTTTGAGGGTGATAAGAAGTGCTTAAGTCCAGACGAGTACCCATTCCTTGCTGTAGCGACTGCTAGAACCTTGACGTAAAACGGCTGTCTCTATCCGATAGAATGGAAGTAGACACCCCATGCCTAGCGACGATTTCGTTTATATAGATCTGAGCTAATTTTTCCATCTTATAGTCTTCTCGAATTGGCAAGAAATGAGCAGATTTTGTTAATCGATCTACAATCACCCAAATGGCATCATGCCCTTTACCTGATCGGGGTAACTTAGTTATGAAGTCCATCGATATCTGCTCCCATTTCTATTGAGGAATTTCGGGCTGCTGGAGCAGACTTGAAGGTTTCTGGTGTTCGGCCTTAACTATTGCACAAGTCAAACATTTACTTACATACAGTGCAATGTCTTTATTCATTCCAGGCCACCAGTATTATGCTCTTAAATCCTTATACATTTTGTCTGCTCCCGGATGAATCGAATATTTTGATCGATGAGCTTCGTCCAAGATGGTTGGCCTAAGATTACCAATCTTAGGTATCCAAACTCTGTTCCCTAAGTAATATGCTCCATCAGACTTCATCTGAAATTTGGACTCTATGCCATGCAAAATTTCATTCTTCAAGTTCTCCTTCCATAGAGCTTCTTTTTGATCCTCCAGAATTTGGGTCTTCAAACTGGTATTCACCAAGATTCCCAAAGCTCRCACCCTTACTGGCTTTATTCTTTCCTTTCGGCTTAAAGCATCGACCACAACATTGGCTTTGCCTGGATGGTATTTGATCTCACAGTCATAATCACTGAGTAATTCAACCCATCTTCTTTGCCTCATATTCAACATTTTTTGATTGAGGATGTGTTGAAGGCTTTTATAATCAGTGTAGATGGTGCATTTTTTGCCATAGAGATAGTGCCTCTATATTTTAAGTGCAAATACCACAGCTCCCAACTCAAGGTCGTGAGTAGTATAGTTCTTTTCATGCACTTTCAGTTGTCTCGAGGCATAGGCAATGACTTTATCTTTCTGCATCAATACACAACCTAATCCTTGATGCAAAGCATAACAGAAGACTACAAAGTTTTCTGAACCCTCAGGTAGAGATAAGACGGGTGCACTGCACAGCTTCTGCTTGAGAGTTTCGAAGGCTTCCTCTTGCTTCTCACTCCAAATGAACTTTTTATCCTTTTGGGTTAAAGCAGTGAGCGGCTGTGCAACTTTTGAAAAATTAGCGATGAATCGCCGGTAATAGCTTGCTAACCCTAGAAATTGGCGGATCTCTATAGGGGTTCTTGGGGCTTCCCATTTTTAATAGCCTCAATTTTGGCAGGATCCACCTGAATTCCTCTCTTATTTACTACATGGCCCAGAAACTGAACTTCCTGCAACCAGAATTCACACTTG
>NW_020202822.1:0-1629 GCF_001531365.2 Cynara cardunculus var. scolymus
AAGATTCATACCGGAAATGTTGCTGTAATCCCATAGAATATCAAGTTTTACAATATTTAACCAATTCCAGAATTTCAGATTCTGGACAGAAACTTTAGGTTAAAAATATGATCCATTACAGAGACTTAAATAATGAGATAAGTTCCCATCTTTTTATGTGGATTATATAATTGAGTTATAGCCATCGTGACCAAATTTCATGAAGATTGGATAGGAGATGATGCTTCAAATAAATCATGCAATGCAACTTATCACAACTGAAATGGCAGATTGCAGAATGATAGTAAAATACTCATAAAAAGGGTTCTAATTGGTGTTCGGAAAAGATTCAAGTTGTATTGGAAACGTAACACATATACGAAACTTTTGAACTAAAAATCACTCATTTTGGATGAGTTGATAGGAAGATATGATACCTTAAAGTCGCATGCACACATCTGTCATCACCTAACAGATTGCACACTTAACTTATAAAAATCAGTTCATGCCTCAAAACATCGTATTTTTGAGTGAGACTGGATTCAAATGAACCCTAACTCATAAAAGAAGGTTTTAGAAGAAGAATCATACATTAAAGACAAATTATCAGAAATATATTAACATGCAAAGTAAAGGTTACCTACTGGTGGTTTCACATTTTACACACCTAAAAAGTTTATTGTTGTTGTTGATCAAAACTCCATAATTTTATGTGATTCCACTTGAATATAAAAGATAATCCATAAATATAACTCTCAAAAGAATATTCATCCTTTTTCATTGAGTTATGAAAGAGATATGGTCGATGTAACACACATATACGAATCTGTCAAAATCGGACAGATTGCGTGTTCATCTTAATTTAGGAAAATGAAACCTCAAATCACCACCATTTCGAGTGAGATCGGTGGCATTTGAAATCTATCTCATTGAAATAACATCTATAAGAAAAATCAACAAATTTGGATGATTAACCAGAAAGTTATGACCATTCAAAGTAGGATTTACCTACTGTAAAATCTCAGAAATGCATCAACAATGTTTTGAGCATTTGGGGGGTCAAAACTCAATGATTTTGAGTGAGACCAAATGCAATGCAACCCCAACTCAGTAAATAAACTTTTAAAGGAAATCTCATAACGTTTGAACAAACCAAATAAAAGATATGGACGATTTTGTGCACATGCACAGAATCTGTCAGCACCAAAATGTTAGTTTTTATGAAATGACCACATAAAATCACGATTTCTTCCTATCTGTTTGAGTTATATCATTTGGTTCATGGATTACCACCATCAAATAAACACTTTTACATGTTTTTGGTGTATAATCTCACCTTGAAACTCAAAGTTTTCGAAACCCATGCAATGGATGATTAAAAATGCAAGAAAAAAAAGGGTTTTCTTCCCAAAATATGCAAAGAAGAGTAAGAAACAGGTGCATGCATTACCTTATGATGATTGATGCTTCAAAAGTTTGTCTTGATGATGAAGATTTGAGAAGAAAATTGGCTGGAATTGGAGAGGGAGAAGAAGATGGTCTTCAAAGTGTTCTTGGTGTAGAAGGTGAGAAATGAGAGGAAATTTTGGAAGTGAAGAAGAAACAAATGAGGGTTTAATGAGAAATAAGGGTATTTATATGTGAGAATGA
>NW_020202822.1:1809-18524 GCF_001531365.2 Cynara cardunculus var. scolymus
ACTAAAACTTAGTGTTTTATATAAATTGGGTAGAAATTAGAGCATTTGGTACTGTATAGGACATTTCGGATAACTTCGGACCAGAACCGGACTTTCTAAGCAACTGCCGGAAATTCTTAAAATTTCTCAACTAAACTAATCTAACTAACTCCTAATCTATAAAATTACTTCAATAATACTAATATAATCTTAATAATAGCTAACCTGGATGTTCAAATTTGACAGTTGTCACAGGGACCAATGTGGTGTATAAACATGTATTTCTTGTGTATGAAGTATGTGTTACATGCAATGTGTGGTATTGGGGTGTTACATTATGATACCTTAGTCTTTTCAATAGTACTTAATAATGTCGAGTAAAGACACTCATTACCAGTAGCAGACCTCGTATGAACAGATGAGTTTGGATCACCAATAATTTTAGTTATCGGAGGATCTTTGGTCCACTTGGTGCTATGAGGTGTGAGAATGTAAGAAGATCGATCAGAATTTTGATCTATGTAGGTATTGGGGGAGTTGTCATGAATTGGTTCATGTGAAGGTTCAAGATTAGGATTTGAATATGACTGATTATCTGTCTGAGGTTGAAAATTTTCATCTTGAACGACTGACACCTATGGTATATTATTGCTCAAGCCTTCTTCACACTGAACTGGACAACCTTGTTCTTCCATAACTATTTCTTCATTTACTTCTTCATCAACTTTTTCAGAAATCTCTTCTAAAACAGTAACTGGAACATCAATAGATGGACCAGATATTTGCTGTTCAGATTGATCTTGATGATTTTCCCTGGACAAAATATTTGATTTCTTAGATTTGTTTACAAAATATTCATCATAGAAATTTTCAAATAAAGAATCCAAATCAAAAAATTTTGATTAGAAGAGGATGACTCAGTTGGATTTGCGTTCCGTGAAGAATTATTTATCAGCACGGGTCCTGGACTGTTTTATCCAGAAGCCATATCCACAACCACATCAAATGGAACATTAACGCACTTTGTTCTTTTATGATAGACCCTGTAAGCAGCAAAATTTTTAGAGTAACCAATAAAAAACTGCTTCATCAGCCTTGACAGAAAACTTATCTCTGTCCTCTTTGTCATTTAAAACGAAACACCCACAACCAAAAAAGCGAAAGAATTTGATATTTGGAATTGTTTATTTATGAGTTCATAAGGTGTTTTACCAAACCTTTTGTATACGAGGGAAAGGTTTCGTGTAAAAGACATTGTATCAACAGCTTCAGCCTATAGAAATAGAGGAAGCTTTGAAAAAGTAAGGAGTATACGAGCTGCTTCCATTATTGTTCTATTCTTTTGCTCAACAACAGCATTTTGTTGCGGTGTTCGGGCCGCCGATAATGTATGCATGATACCATGAGATTCTAGAAATGAACCTAGAGTTTTATTCTTGAATTCAGTTCCATTATCTGTTCTGATGTTCTAAACAGATAACTGAAGATTCACTTGAACACTCTTCAAAAGTGAAATGATTATCTCTGTAGCTTCATCTTTAGACTTCAGAAAATGAACCCATGTGTATCTTGAATAATTGTCAACAACGACTAATACATATATTTTCCCGCTGATACTTTGAAATCGCATAGGACCACAGAGATGCATATGTAGTAAATGTAGGACGATCAGTATTGAATTCCACCTTGGACTTATGACAAACCTTCTTCATCTTACCTATTTCGCATGCTGCACAAACATGTTCTGTATTGAATTTCAGCTCCGACAAACCTTTCACCAAAGTATCATTTACCAACTTGTTCAGATTTTTTAAATTAAGATGCGAAATTCGTCGATGCCACAACAGATTTTGCTGCAAAGAAGCCTTGGAGATCAAGCAAACATCAGTATCTATTTGTAGATTAGATAAGTCAATTGTATACAGATTAGATTTTCTGGTACCAGCTAGAATTTTCTTACCATCAGAAGTACAAACACTGCATCGGTTAGATTTAAAGGAAACCTCCATATTTTTATCACAAAATTGACCTATACTTAACAAATTATGACCAAGTCCTTCGACATATGAGACTTTCTTAATCATGAAATTTCTTGAAATTACATCACCATATCCAAGGTTAGGTGAGTACTGATCATTTCCAAATCTTACCCAAAAGATTCAATAAAATTAGACAATAACTCTTTCCTACCAGTTATGTGTATTGAGCATCCAGAATCTAAGAACCACACATGCTGGTTAACCTACACATTGAATCAGTTGGTTTTAGGTGCCCACTTCAGTATGGGTCTTTTCAGATTAGCTCTGGTTGGTGGTATGCTATAATTACCAAACCAACTCTCTTTAAAACTAATTTTCGTTTTAACAACAGATTTAACATTATGAGCAGAATTATGAGCATGAAAAGAAGTAAAAGGCACAAATTCATCCCATCGACAATAAGAACAACGCATTTTGCTTTTCTCAATATCAATGATTTCACTGATTGAATATTTTCGTACATTCATTGCAAAATCGTTCTTCCAACTGATCAGATGATTTTAGTTATTCTACAGATGTAGACCCTTTCACTTTCCAAATACTCTTGATCTTCAAAGATTTATCTGAAATATGAGAAATAAAATCATTAGATTTAGTTTTTCAATGAGCTTTATGTTTCAGATTTTTGCTAACGCTCTTCTTCTGTTTCTTTAAATTGTAAATCCCAAATCTTCAATCAGATATTCAAACAATCAAGAATAGAAATACAAACACTTGAGAGAATCTTTCCAAAAGTAATTTGTATTCAAATTCGAAGAAGATTACAAATGAAAGTTCAACTACTACTAATTACAAAGATAAAGCTATTTATACCTACAAAGCAATAAAGACAAATTTACAAGGAGAAACACTTGAATACAACAATTAAGCACAACTTAAACCCAACAAGAGCAATTTTGATATCTTAGGGATGTGGTCTAGTTAATGTAGATCCTGACACCCCTTCCCTCAAAGGATGTATCTCTTTGGGAGAAGAGTGTCGGATGACGGAAGAAGGGTCATCTTTTTGGTTTCAGGAACTTCTAGGGTCCCTATTATGCTATAACCGATGATTATAGTAGCACCACCAGGAGAACACCCATTGCTGGATCGACAATGGATATATGTTGGTTATATTGTTATGTATTATGTCATTACTTTTCATTGGCACAAATTACTTATTTTTGTCAAATATTGAGTATTTACATGTAGCTAAGTTAAGATTGAAGATGGCAAAGATAGTGGAGGAGGCATAACAGCACGAGGAACGTCATCAAGCTGAGCTGGAGACCGAATAGATGAGTTGGGCAGATCAGAGTCCCAACAGGATAGACAAGTTTTTCGGTTAGCAAAGAAGATCACGTTGTCAAAGAATTTTGCTATTTTTATGTTGCGGCAAGGGTACAACACTCTCCCCCTCCGCTGCCCTCCCGGCCCTCCTGGCCTTCCCTTTAGTTAGATTGTTATGTAACCCCTGTAAACTATTTTGAATTGTATGAATTGGTTATTTCTAATTTATTGGGGAGTTTTAGTTTGTTATTTTGATTTTTTAATTTACAAGAAGGTTTTGTATAAAGTACATAGGAAATACATAATTTTAATTTGATTTTTATAAAAAAATTTCCATAAATCAGCGACGTATCAGCGACAAAAATCTGTCACTAAAAGTTGTTGGGTCAATCGCTAATCCGTCACTAAAAAACCCTCGCACATACATTGTTGATCAGTTATGTCTCTACTCTGTCGCAATATGTTAAGTCGCTGATCTATTGTTAATCTGGCCCTTGCTAATCCATCAATTATCTGTAGCTGAAGTCTTTTGTCGTTAATTCGTCACTAAAATTGTCCGTCACTAATAGCATCACCCACGACCTTTTGACCCTCAGACTATCAGCGACAAATATCGACAAATCTGAGCATTAGCAACGAATTAGCAACGACTTGATCCGTCACTGATAAGGCCCAATTCTGTAGTGTTACTCAAGTTCAAGAAAAAACCATGACAAAATAAAAACTGAGAAACACCCTAATTACCATTCATCTGTATAGTTTATGCGCATTTGTATAAAAGAAATTGTAATTTTTTCTTCGTTTTTATGCACATGTGCATACCGTACAGATGAATGGTTATTATGGTCTTCCTAAGTTTTTTATTATATCTGGTTTTCTCCTGAACATAACCCTATATATATATATATATATATANTATATATATATATATATATATACACACACATGAGCATGCATATGTGTATGTATGTATTATATATATATCTATACTTCATATATAACCATTTAAGACTTTGTCTTAAATTCAAGTCTCTAAGTACAAGTTACAAGTATTTTATGCAACAAATTCAAAAAACTCTTAAAAGACAAGTCACAAAGCATATGGTACAAGCTTTTGATACATTGACCGTCTCTCAGGACTTCTCTAACAAAATTGGTAAGTCAAGACCTTACTTTCTTCTGCTCTTCTTCCTTTTTCTTTCTTTTACAGCTCTCTTCTGCTCTAAAACATGTTTGTTTCATAAGGTCAAAGCTTTCTATCTTCTAATCCTGCTACTTTGTACAAATGGACGATTTTAGACTTCAAATTCGTGACCAAGACGACTGTGCATATAACCAGTTTTGGAGTATTCATTTTCAACAATGATTTCCCTGAGGTATTGATTTACATTTCGTGGCTCCCTAGCGATTTCTCTGAGGTATGGTTCATTTTCATTTCAAAATTTAGCAATTTCATGGTCTTGATTTACGGGGTTCTACAGCTTCATCTATGTTTTACGCTTTGTTTTTCTTTCTACCTCATATAGCTGAATTTTACACTTGTTTGTATTGTTGCTTGTTGTAGCCAAACTTTTGTACGCGTGTGTGTGTTTGTCTTTGGCTATGAAAACATATCTATGGAAGTTGTCTATTTCCTTTTTGCTATTATCTTTGTTTTCATCATGTAGGAAATGGATACTTTAATGCTTATCAGTTCTAAAATGACTTCATTTTGATTGTTTGATTCAACTTTCAGTTTTATTTTCACAAAATGCAGGTTTTTGGTTTGTTGATCGGTTTAAGGGCGTGCTCACAGTTCACATATTCCATCTCATGTGGTACGCCATCTTTTTATGGTTTTGTTGCAAAACCTAATGGGATTGTTTTGGTTTCAAGGTCTGATCTGTTGTAGATAGCTACGTTATACAGAGTGACCAAGGATGAATTTTACTTGAAATAGTAGTTGGGTATGTGAGGATTGCTTCCCCAAAGTGGTACAAGTGTACAACTTTTATTTGTAAATAATATTGTTCTTATTATTTTGCCATTCTTTTTCAATTGTGCATGCTTGATGAACTTTTAGTAACTGATATATTGCTAGATTCTAGATATATTCTTATGTTGTAGATATATGATAACTTGTGTGTTGATTCTTTTGTTACTCAATTTTCTTGATAATCTGCATAAGAATATGTTTCAGAAATTGTGGATGTTTAAGGCTTTATTTCTTGGTTATTCGTCCCTATTTGGTGTTGGGCTGCATTTCTCATATGTATGTGTTGCTCCTCAATGAACTCGAATAAAATCCTGAAATGATTGTTGTTGTTGTAGGTATGTTCTATAGCCATGAAATATAAGCTTTGATGTTCCAAATAGAATTCATACGAGCTTGTTATATTTTTGTGTCCACTTTTTACGATTCTTTTGCACATGCCATTACCCAGCTGCATAGAAAGATTCAACCAACACCGTATCGATTCTCTTTTGTATTACTTCATGTATATTAATCCAATTACTCATGTTGTTCAATAATACTTTTGTGCTTTCCAAATACAACCATATACTGCAAGTAAAATTGTTGAAATTCTATACAGGTAACATAGTTTGATTTTTAAGGGATCAGGGGAGTATCATATAACATTTTGTCTGTTCCATTGATTTTTAGATATTTGTTTTCTTCTTGTCATAGGACCTAGGAAGAGAGCAAAAAGTGATGATACCTCGCAGATGCTTCTGCTAAAGCTGAAAAGTTTGCTTAAAAGTATTATTCAAACTAACCTCTGGATTAAGTACATACATTTTTTTCTCAGATAGTTTACTTACTACTTGTTAGGAATGAAATTCAGTGTAAAATTGTATTCGTCTTGAAAGATAAAAGTTGTCTATAATTGTATAAAAGTCGTCGTGGTTGACATTTATTAAGATAGTTTGACTTTGACTATTTTGTCTAGTTTGACCCTATATAAAGGGTGTTTGTCTTGTAAATTTAGTAGGAAGCTTCATTGTAATATCAGTATACGAATTGTAGAGTTTGACCATATATGAATTGTTGACTTTCTCTCTCTACTTCTTCTAAGTTCTTACAAGAAATATCATTCTGCCATTGATGATTTTGATGCTTACATGAAGATTGATCAATATTGGGACACACAATTGGTATCAATGCAGGAGTGCTTCGAAATCAGGAAAAGAAATCAAGTTTTTGAAGAATTTTTTTTCTGAAATTTTCTTGTATTCATCTTGTTCTTCATTTATTCTTGAGATTGATCCAACTTTTTTTTTAAATTCGTGTTTTCGTGTTAAAACCATGATCAATCTGTGCGGAATTACATTGTGAATCTTTGTTAGTCACAAACTTTTGGGATTTGATCAATTTTTTTCAAGATTCAATCGATTTAGTGTTTTAAAAAAAATCGTGTTCTTTATTTTTGTTTTTAAAACCAGTGTTTTTGATCCATTTTTTTTTTTGGTTAAATTTTTGTTGTTTGTGTTTTTTTTTAATCGCTCATTTTTTAAAGCCCATCAGGTCTATTTCTCCAAGCCAATATTCTATTAGTCTTAGGGGCTGTTTGGCAGTTGCTGAATGACTTTGTTCAGAATGGTTAAGTGGTCAGAATGGTTAAGAGGATCAGAATGGTTAAGTGCTGAATGAAATATGGTTGTTTGGTAAATGTTCTCTGAATGACAACAAATTTCCATTTTAACCCTCTGTATGATTTAGTACTGAATGAAATATAGCCGTTTGGCAAATATCTGAATAAAACAATTACTTTATCTATTATCATTAAACGAGTCAATGATATTAAATAATTTAAATTAAATTATAAATAGGTAACAAAAATCAAATATGGATATACATAGCCTCAATTTCAATTTCATCTTCATCGCCCCCTTTATCAAATTGAAGCAAATTGGAAGCTTGGTTTAGCGGTGGGGGAGTGAGGAAGGGATGTTTGGTCGTCGTCGGAGTTGAAGGGATTACCAATCGTCGTCGGAGTTGAAGGGATTACCAATCGTCGGAGTTGAAGGGATTACCTTCCGCCTCTGCCTTTCCTCTCCGTCGCCATCCTTAGCCGCCGCTCAGGCCTTCCGCCTCTGCCTTCCCTCTCCGTCGCCAGCCTTAGCCGCCGCTCAGGCCTTTCGCCTCTACCTTCTCTCTCCGTCGCCAGCCTTAGCCGCCGCTCAGACCTTCCGCCTCTGCCTTCTCTCTCCGTCGCCAGCTTCAATCGACGTTCTCTTCCGGCAGGCGCTGCTTTCCTTCAGCAGGTGCCGACGCCGTTCATCAGGTTTGAAACTAAACATTCATTCCTCTTGTTAATACTCCATGTTCTGGTGGATTAAGGGAATGTCTTTTGGGTTATGGGAAATGGATTGAGGAGGAAGATGCCATGTTCTGGTGGAAATGGATTGGGCATGTCTTTTGGGTTAATACTCCATGTTCTGGAGGAGGAACGATCATGAAGGGTAATCCTGGAAAAATGAGACTYTGAACCATTAGGCTACCCCTTAGATGCTAAATCGTTAAGAGGTAATTGTCACCATTAAGAGGCTCATTTTTTTTTGCCAAACAGCCTCTACCTCTTACCGATTAAGAGGCTCCCTCTGAATGTCGCCATTAAGAGGCAAACAAACAGCCCCTTAGCCTGTTCTTTTCATAGTACTTCATCTTCATCCACCATCTTCATCCACACAAGGCAACCGGATTTCAAGTTTCTCACATCTCTAGCTTAAATCGATCAATTCCTTAGCCAGATTCAAGATTTTGTAAATCGCTCACGGCTTCATCGGATTTCATCTACATCGCTCAACTCATCGCTAAATCGGACAATGGCACAATCGATTTATCCTAATCCGCTTACTGCCTCATCCGATTTCTTGTTCTAAATCGCTGACTATATTGTTCGACCTAAATCGATTAACAGATCATTTGTTTTAAGGGTTAAATCGCTTGAAAGTTTATCCGATTTAATCATAAATCGCTCACTGCTTTAGGCGATTTCTATCTAAATCGGTCATTCATCGCTCAAAGATGTAATCATAAATCGCTCAATAGCTATGTTTCATCGCTCATCATCTTAACCGTATTTCTTGTATCTCGGACAGTAAGCTTACCGTATTCAATTTGTCTAGGTTAGCCGGTTTGTGTGTAAATCGGTCAAGGCTTTAGGCGGAATCTAGGTAAATCGCCTATAAGCTTGTCCGTATTTAGACTACATCGTGTATTTGTGTGTATATTACATCGTGTATAAGCTTGAGGATTACTGGAATAGAGCTTCCAAGATCTGGTTTTAGGCCATCCGAGGGGGCGGCGGAGACAGGGCGTCGTTTGGCCAATTATTGTGAGCGGTTTAAAGTTTCGTTTGAGTATAATACCATAGAAACTCAAAACTGGGAGATTGTTAAAATTGAAGATCTCAAGCTCCAGAGAAATGAGTGTCTTGCTGTGAACACTCTGATTTGATTCAAGAACTTGCTTGACAACACAGTTGTGGTGAACAGTCCACGAGACAGTGTTTTGAAGATGATTAGGGATATGAAACCTGATATTTTTATTCAAATGTAGTCAATCGCTTTGCTGTTACAAATTTTAAGATTTGATTTTGTGTTAGTGGTTACAGATTTGAAGATTGGTGACACTGCAGGAACAATTGATTTGAAGGATTGGTTTTGTTAGCTGTTAGGTTTGATATACAAAAGGAAATTGAAAGTTTGAAAGCATTAGTGGTCGATTTTCAAGAAGATAAAGACATGCAGGCCATAGCATGTGAGGAACTACAGCAGGTGTTAAAAGAAGAACAGTGTGTGCATAATTTTCTACTCAAATCTTTACTGCCTGAGAAACAGTATTACAAGTGGATTTTGGAATGCAACTTTCACGACATGAATAAAGGTGTACATGGAAATCAGGTTTCCATTTTGAACATTATGGTTGAGTTGAAGAAATGTTGCAATCATTCATTCCTCTTTGAGAGTACAGACCATGCTTGCTTGATTGTGTTTCATCTAGTCAGAGGTTTAGAATTGGATTGGGACTGATTAATTTCTCATGTTTTTTGTTTTGGGCCTGGTTTAATTTTTTTTTTTTTTTTTTGAGTTTTTTTTAACTTGGGCTGAATTTTCTTTCATTTATTTTGGATCAAATTTTATTTGAATTTCTCGTTTTATCTGTTCTTATCTGTTTTTGAGAATTTTGAACCGATTTGCGTCGCGTAAACTGTTTTTTTATCAGTTTTAATAGTTTTTTACTGTTTTTAACAATTTTTAACTGTTTTAAATAGTGGTTGACTGTTTTTACTGATTTTTAACTGTTTTCGCTGATTATCCGAGTTCTCAACAGTTTTTGTGTTTTTCTATTTTGTTTTTGAGCTTAACTGTATCTTTGATTTCTTTTTAGCTGATTTCATCACATTTGATCCTAAATCAATTTTTTTTAAATGGCAGTTTCATATGAGATAGAGGACAAAGAATTGAGAGAGAAGATTGTTGAATTAGAAAAGAGAGTATAAGACTATAAAGAGAAATACATAAATATGTTTGATGAAAATTATGCAGATAAGAAATTCATTAAGGATCTGCAAAGAGAGAATAGAGCTTTGAAGGAAAATTCTGAAGAAGGTTCTTCGTAGAAGATAAGCAAACTTGAGAAAACCTTGGATGCAGCAAGAAAAGAATTAGAGGATGAGATAAGCAGTTCCAATAAGATAAAACAAGATTTAGTCAATACACTTAATAAATCTGAATCTGAACTGCAAATTGAGAGGAACGCTTCTGGGAAGAAAAATACAGAGACTGAGGACTTCACTAAGAAAATTCATAAATATGAGAATGATTTGATTGAGATAAGGAAATTATTGGAACTAGAAAAGGAAAAGATTTTAGAGGCTGAGAAGGTTTTAAATGCTGAAAGGAAAGATATGGAAAAAGAGAATAAGAGAGTGATTGAACTAGAAGGAAAACTTGAACCTGAACATGTATCTTATGAAAATAAGATTAATTCTCTTGAGCTGAATGCTAAATTTCTTTTGAATCAAATTTCAGATTTTGAACTACTTATCATCTTGGAATAAGCCAAGGTTGATATAGAAAAGAAAGAGGCTGAACAAAAGCATAAAGCATTAGATGAAGAGAAAAGATTATTTGTTCTTGAAAAGAGAAATGCTGTCAAGAAACATGCTGCAATTGCCAAAGAGCTTACTAAGAAAAAGAATGGCTTGACATTGCTTCAGAGAATGATAAGGGAAGTTCAGATGAAAAAAGAAAGAAGTTTGAGAAAGAAAGAAAAGTGTTTGAAAAGTTGAAGAAGGAGTTAGAAGGTAAACTCTTGGATACTACAAAGAAATTGTCTGATCTGAAGACTGACCTTGAAACTGAGCTGAAGATGAGAACAAAACTTAAAATAAGTTTGATTTAGTTACTGTGGAAAGAGACCAGCTTTTACATAAAGTCAAAGACTTTTCTTGTGCACAAAGCTCAATTGGTTCTCCATCATAGTGTAAAACTAGCTTCTATGACTGTTCCAAATCGAACAGTTATTCAAGCAGCCCTAAATCTATTGTTTCTAAGAACTATTCTTGTTCTTCTAATCAGTATTATCAAGGGTATGTTATCAGATCACCCAATAAATCTTCTAAGACTAAAAGCATTTGGGTTAATAAATTTAATTTTGTTTTATCTCATTCACCTGTTCTTACTAACTCTGTTCTTACTTGCATTGTGAGATTCACTAATGATCTGAGCAATCTTAGCAAGAGAAGAATTATGTGTTCAACATGCAGAACCGATGAATTTGTCAATTAGAAAAAGTTCAACAGGTGGCATGGAGATAATAGCTATCAGAACAGTTGGAAAGGTAAGATCAGGTATGATCACAATAACTGGTATGGATCATATTTTATTTCTGATCATCCTGTTCAAAGTGTTAAAAAGAAGATATCTAATAGAGATAGATGGTTTGGTAGTTACAACATACCCCAGCCCGATCCTAACAAAATAGGACCCAAATTTATTTGGGTACCAAAATCCATTTAATCTGGTTTTGCAGGTGTGTCAAGTTTGTGCTGATCAGAATATCATTACTTTGATACACTAATGCAGGGGAGTTGTAATCTGATCCAAACAAGGCTTCTGAACAACTCAGTTCAGGACCCGTGCTTTAACGTTGAGGTTTCTAAACACCCAGTTTAGACCCGCGTTGAACATGTTTCCTTAATTTTTTTTTTTTAGCTGAATTGAAACATTACTTAAATCTACTTTCTAGGGGGAGTCTCTAGAATTTTTTCAATAAATATTTTTCGGAAAATGAATTTTTTTTTGGAAACGAGTACATTTTCTGAACAGGTATTTCCTGAGATTTTACTTGTGTAATTTCTCATCGATCATAATTTCAATACCTGTTTCAACTATTCTTCAAACCGTTATTATCACGTCTCTTATATATAAATCATCTTCGGCGACAATACACTCGTTTGTATTCAAATGTTGATTTTTCTGATTTTTTTTTATTGATATACATTTCATTTTTTTTTAATCAGAATCTGTAAACTTGTACTTACAGATCTTCATTCATTTCTCTCGCATACCGAATAATCTTATCGTTGTCGCATCATTCCTTTATTGATTGTGATTAAAAGACAAATTTCTTGATCAGTTTTATCTAATCATTGTGCTTTATCTGAAATATTAATTTTTGATCAACTGTTTGTGATCAACTGTGCATAATGCTAAATTTTAGGACGGACTGAGTGTTTATCAGAAATACCTCAATGGAATGTCAGAACTAACAAACCTACCCAAGAGGACAACCATACCTGAGTGAGCATTAAATACAAAATGGTTTGTGTGTAGAGCTTAAAATGAAAATGAGAGGGGAAGTTGTTGTGAGTTAAAAGAATTGACGAGAGTTGTGTCAGGATTAAAAGAACATAAGAATCTTGTTCCAAACTTTTAAAATTCGGGCATACCACACAATCTATTAGTTCTCAATTCTTTCGAGATTAATATTGAAAAAGGCAAGGCCCAGGCCAATTCTTGTCACAACCCCACCAGCTACTCATTTATCTCTCAACAGATAAGTGTTTCAATAACACTTGGGGCACGCCGCTCATCATCTATCAATTTCTCATTCGGAGAAAGTTGATATTGAAACATAATGATATATGTCCCCCATTCAAGTCTTTTTGATCACGTATTGAGTCTGATAAATTTGTGTAGTCCACACGGTTTATCTTTTTGAGCCTAAAAAGAAGCATACGTTGCTTTATCCTTCTACACTACACAAATTGCATTTTATATGTTATTTTGCCAAAACATTCATAGATATGTTATAATTAAGCTATCGATGATTGAATGGAAGCCCTGGTGAGATGAGCATCAAAAAGTATCATATATACAGTACATCCGTTGTACTGAGTATATCTGTTATACTCACAGACCAATCTTTTTATAGGATTGAAAACAATTTTATTTGTTGAAATTGGTTGTTATCTTCCCATTCCCTTAATCTGAAAAAGATTAAACAAGTGGATTTGAAAAGATCTACTTACTATTTTATGAATTGATGGCTCACGCGGTGGATTTCATTCATTCTTGTATATGATGGAATGATTCTCATTTCATCATAAGGGGGAGTATGTAATAATGAATGAAATGTCCAATTCTAAACATTTTAAGGGGAATTTGATGTAAAGATCAAGGGGGAGTAACTTCAAAGATGGCAAAAGACTTAAAAGGAGTGCGACTGAAAATAATTACAGAAAGATTATTCCTGTGCTAAAACAACTGAGAGTTTTTGAATGAGAAGATCATCGTTTCAAAAATTTACCAACAAAGTTTTCTTATCAATGAGAAAATTTGTGATTTGTTGTCTGAAGATTATTTGAAGATCACATCTTGTACATTGCTTCTGAAGATTTTGTTGTTATTGTTCTACATTGTCAAAGAGAAGATCATCGTTGTTCTACATTCGAGGGGGAGAATGTTAGAAGATCTTTCTCAACAAATGATTGTCTGAAATTTCAAGTTGAAGATTGTTTTTGAAGAAGACATAGTGTGCTTAAAGCTACAAAGTTTAAACAAGACTCAAAGCGCGCAAATTCTTTCAAGTCTGAATACAAAGGGGGAGAATGTTAAGAATGAAATTCAGTGTCAAATTGTATTCGTCTTGAAAGATAAAAGTGTCTATAATTGTATAAAAGTCGTCATGTTTGACATTTATTAGGATAGTTTGACTTTGACTATTTTGTCTAGTTTGACCCTATATAAAGGGTGTTTGTCTTGTAAATTTAGTAGGAAGCTTCATTGTAATATCAGAATACGAATTGTAGAGTTTGACCATATATGAATTGTTGACTTTCTCTCTCTACTCCTTCTAAGTTCTTACAAGAAATATCATTCTGCCATTGATGATTTTGATGCTTACATGAAGATTGATCAATATTGGGACACACACTACTAATGATGTTGTTGTAAAAGCTGTAAACCTTTGACAAACTTGAGAGACATGATTTAATGTACTCGAAGTCAGTGTACCTATTTTATATTATATGCACGCAAAACGTAGCAAGACTGAATGAAGAGGAGTTCATTTGAGAATATTAAATCTCCATTCAGAGGGATTGTTGGGGACATTAGAGGTAGAGCATCATATTTTGTCCGGAATTGGGTGAACTTTTCATGTAACTGATCTCAACATTGTTCTCAAATGGGTTTCTCTTAGATTTCTTTTTCGACCTTCCAATCGACATCTTTTTATGTGGGTTTTTTTTAACAGGTGCAGATTATTGTTATGCAGCTCTGGATTAAGTGATGCAGTTCTTCAAAATAACATAGATTATGCTTGTGGAAATGGTGCAGATTGTACTCAAATCCTTCAATTGGCATTTGTTTATTAACTCATATTCTTCTGGGCTCTGGCACTACGTATATATGAATCTATAATTTGTACTGGAAGTGTGAACTATTTCTTAGTTTGGTTTGATCCTATGTTGGTTGCTTACGTTGGATGTGTTGGTACAGTGAAATGGGGGCCCATTTTTCACCTTGTGGGAGGTATCAAGCTGCTTGTGTTACATGTGTGCTTCCTTAGTTTGAAGCTGATCCTCGGATACCAAACCAACTTCATCAAGAGAGGGCTGCAACATCTCCAACATGACATCCTATTTCTGCTCACCAAGTGATGTATGAACTTTGAATATATTCACTCGAATAAGAAATGTAAAGTTTCAATTCCCTTGTGTTTGTATGATTTCTGTCTTCTTGGCTTTATGTTAACCAATATATTTGTATCTTAATATGAAAATTAATGTTATTCATGTAGTTTTGCTATGGTACTTATTTCGAGGCATTAGAGCTGCTTATTGTTTAACATCCATCCAGGTAAAATTCTTTCAAGTTTATATCTGAATAACTTTCAGTGGTCAAATAATATTATCATTACCTCTAAATTATTCCAGAGGTGTTCTGATAAACTTGAATGAGAAGTGTTGGATAATCTTATCACAACAAATGCTATTACCTAATTTTGTCTATTTTATGCTTTCTATCATTGCTTTAAGAACCTATGAACACCGTAGCTTAACAGTTTATATTGGGGTATGTGGCTTCTTCCTAGAAAGGGCTAGGTAAAGGCCATTTATAGTGGTTGTGCTTGTCTCAAGGCAAGGGAGGCAGTAGGAAGATAGCCATTAGAAAACCCAACATATTGAGGTTGAGGTTGATGTTGGCTAGATGGAACCTGAACAAATTGAGAACCACCAGAATTTGTTGTTCCATAGACTCCGGCAGATAAGTCACTTTTTGGGGTGGTTTGAGCAGCCCTAGAGGTGATGTATGCCGAAGGTGGTGGTTGACCATGAGGAAGGGCGGTGGCCGAAGCAGCTTGAGCAAAAGAGCTGGATTTACATGTACAATTACAATTTATTGTATGATATCCTTTTTTAGTTACAACAATTTCTGTTATTTTGTACCATTTGATGTAACAACATATTTTAGATGAAAGATGAAAACCTTCGTTAATTGGTTCGATTGGTTATATATAGTTCTGCTTTCAAATTTTTAGTTAGTTTGAAATGAACAAATCAGTTTTATCCATCTTATTATAAAAATCGATCATGTTTATTTAGCGTTTTATACAAAAAAAATTCTCGATTGTGGGTTGTTCAAACGCGTTTTTATTGTGGTCCATGTCTATAGATCAATCCAAGCTGTTAAATATGATAACATTATGGGGTGGAGAATACAACATGATGAGTTCAAAAAAAGTTATTGCATTTCTATTTGTGTCCATTTTTTCATAATCTAAATGCCTCATGTTTAGGGGTAGAATAACCTATGTGTTTGTATTTTGGTTGGAACGTTTGTTTGTTGGGTCCATTTTGTAATTTGCAGCTTATCAAATTTGATCACCAACTTTGCTTTCATTATCTTATTTATATCGGTCCAAGTTACTCCGATTGGACCCATTTGCATATGCAATGAATCTAAGCTTTTTATGAAGACCTTTTCAAATGTTGGTTTTAGTGTTCCGTCATAAGGCGTTCGTTGCAGTTTTTTTATTGCACACTTTGTGCATTACACGGGCACATTGCTAGTATATATATATATATATATATATATAGAGAGAGAGAGAGAGAGAGAGAGTTTGGTTCAAATATTAACCAAAGTTTTTGTGTTAACTTTGTTAACCAATCTTAGCCATTGATTATTATAATAAAGGGTTGTGATTAATCATGATAAAAAATTAAAATTTTAAATTTACAATTTCAAAGAACATATGTGAACAAAGGGGAAAAGGGTATTTAGGTAATTTTCTTTTTTTATATAACTTCCATATCATTAATTAAGAGTTACAAAATCAAAAAATCTCATTATTTTTATTAATTTATTTTTGTTAATGTAAGAATCATATGAAAATACACACACACACATACATATATATATATATATATATATATGAACCTTTGTATCAAATACGAACAAAAATTAACATATATATGAACTTGGACTGTATAAAATTTATAAACACAATATGAATTAGTTGTTACACGAAAGTAAATAAATAAATAAACAAGTATGAACACAATATGAACAGTTTGTAAATAATAGTTTCTTCATTATGAACACATTCAGGAGCAAGCCAATGTTGAGATATGCAGTTATTGTACATATGAACACAATACAAACAGTTTGTGAACAATAGTTCATTTATTATGAACACATTCAGGAGCAAGTCAATATTGAGATATACATCTAGTGTACATATGAACACAATATGAACACTTGTGAACAATTCTTTAACAATTACATATGAATTCGAATTCCGATTGTAGTCGTAGACGATTTTAACCTTTTTCATTCTCATTGTTGTCGATTTGTTTTCAAATAGGTTTATACATATTACTCGGATGATATAATCAAAAATTCTTTAACAATTACAAAATCAATATCATTATG
>NW_020202822.1:18724-19926 GCF_001531365.2 Cynara cardunculus var. scolymus
ATATATATATATATATATATATATATATATATATATATATATATATATATAAAGAGAGGGGTTATTTCTTTGCAAACTGCGTAAATATACAAACAGTTCAAACTAGGTTATTTTTTGTCTTTTTCATCTTTTAATATCTCATGTACTTGATGTTTTAAAATAGATCAATATACAAACCAAAATTAAAATTCATATATGAAAATGAAACCCTATGAACAAATTGTCACTCATTGGTTTTCTTATTGTGCTTCACATGTTGATATATTTACTAACATATTCAATATGAAACATTTTCAAACATTGACTTTTTAGTTTCTTCTTGTGTTTCAACTACGAAATCGTACTCAAATTTCGCATATGAACATCAATTAATATTGTTACTTTATGGTTTTATTTATGGACTTTATTAAAAATATCGAAACAATCAAAGTTTATAGATGAAACATAAGAAGGTAGATCGAGGAATTTATAGGGAAGGGGAGAGAAGTAACATACTATTTTGGATTGTAAATAAGGTGATTATTAAATGAGTTAATTTCATTTCAATATTGTTCTTCATTTATTTAATTTTCGTTTCCATCAATTTACAACATTTCATTCAAATATAACTCTTGATCAAGAAAACAATTTGTTAGATGGGTTTGTAATAGTATTTTTTTTTTTATTAACCTGGATATCCAACTCGTTGTGCGAGCCGACTAATAGTAGGACGACCACCTGCTTTGCAGATAGCTCGGAGTCACAGCATTTGAACCTCCGTGGCCACAAAGGAATTTTTAATCCTGATACTTTTGACCTTTGGAGCCAAGTTCAAATCAATCAGGCACCACCCTTATGGTTTGGATTTGTAATATTAAAATACAATGTTTGGTACATACTTTCTTGACATATGCAAATTAGATAGATCAATTATTCAGTCAATATTCATTTCTAAAACTTATTACAAAAATTACCATTATCTTGAACATGAATCTACATTAGAAGAACAAAATTAAATAAATAAACAATCTTAATTACTGACTAAAAATTGTGATGACAGTTTATTATATTGAATATATATTCCTTATAATGACGCTATTCACAATTATTAAATGAGAACCAACATTATAAGCAATAAAAGTCAACAAAGATGAAGCAATCTTGATAACTAAATAAATCCAATGATACGTGATGATATCATATATATATATATATATATATAT
>NW_020202822.1:20331-22865 GCF_001531365.2 Cynara cardunculus var. scolymus
AAGAAAAAAAATCGTTAATGTACAAAATCACATGTGATTTTACATTAATATCAAAAAAAGGAAGCAAATGACTTTTGAATCTGTATGATATTATATGTGAATATATATATATATATATATATCTATATATATATATATATGTGTGTGTGTGTGTGTGAATCATGTATACTTTTGTACATTAACTGTTTCACTCATTGACTGATTCACTTGTTAGTTGTTACAAACCACAAAATTAGAGGAGGCCAATTTGAGTTATTATGTGCTCGGAGTTTTCGGAAATTAACCTAGTTCATCAGAAGGCTTTAGAGGCAATCAAGTAGGTAAATGTTGAAATTAAGTGATTCAAGAATCAAGAGTATATTTCAACTCGTTTTTGAATTATGTTAGTATATTTCAGCTTATGGATAGGGTTAAACTAGCTTTGCCTTTGTTTAAGAGTTAGAATGGTTGAGATGATTAAGCTTCTGTTTAATTACTTATTAGGTAATGTGTTAGGCAAATGACTAATTGGAGCTCCAAATGTGGGAATTTGTGACTGACATTTGGTGCCCAGACCTGCTGCCTGTTGAGGCCTTGAGTGGTGGCAGGCCCCTTAATTTCACCCTAAACAGAAGTTATGGTTGTTTGAAGTTGACGTGTTATCCTGCACACTCTCTTCATCACACTGTTCCATATATGAATGTGCCAATTATGTTAGTTCATCACCGTAGTTACATTGCGTCTAAAAGAATACTCTCCTCATGTAAGTGAAAGAGATACAGCACTGATGTTCTGCTGCAACACATAACATATGTGATCAATAACACCACAACTAAAGACAATTCCATGCATGAGGTTCATTTCTTAAAGTCTCTTTCTCATATTCTTGTTCTTAACTATTTATCTTTCAAGCCTTATCTAAAAACCTATAAATAGTTAAAACTATGTTGTTATCAATAATTGGCATCTTGATAACCATATATCTGCATAGATTTCATTTGTGAATAATGAATATCTATTATTCATGTTGTTTTAAAGTTAAAAGTATCCTCATATATACTTGTGATTGAATTTTTTTTCACTATAAGGGGCATTTTTTTGACTTTCCGCCGTGGGCATCCAAAATCTCAGGGTCGGCCCTGACAATAGTACATTGTTTCACCACGTGAAATAGCAATATATCGTTTCACATTAGCAATATTGTGTTGTATAACAGTAAGAAACAACACTTTAGTGTTTCACATCCCACTTCACATCAACTTTTGTTTTGTTTTATTTTGTTTTCAAATTATAAAAACAACGTTATAGTATTTCACCTTGTGAAACAACAATTTATCGTTTAACATTAGCGATATTATGTTATTTCATAATATGAAATGTGATAACTGGATCTTGGTTATCACCCGAGGTAATAAATACGTGATTATCTGATTAAATGATTACGTAATAGCATGATAAAATTCATTTTATTTGATCATGCTAGTATGTGGAAATTATGTGCATAATATAGATGCATGTAAGTGATTATGTGTATATGTAGAAATTATATATATATATATATACATACATACATACATGTTATATGAGTGCATGGTGTGTGGGTGTATGCATGTGACCGACTTTCCTGTTAAGGAAAGGTATAAAAGGATGTTGAAGCCTCCATTCTCTTCTTCTTGCCTATTCTGAAATTAGTGTGCGATTTAGAAGGAAGTGGTGTCTGGATTGTTTCTTGATTTGGAATATAAGATTTTCAAGTATCTGATTTCAAAAGGTTTTTCAAGGTGAGTGATTTCTAAACCTTTTGCATAAAACTTGTTACTAGTTTTATTTKAATGTTGTTTRTTTTGGAAAGAAATCAGTTATTTGTTTAATGGTTTTATCCGGATAAAGGGTGACCGGATTATTCTTAAATCGAACAAGGGTTGGGCGATTAAGCTCTAAACCAGTCAAGTGTTAAGCAGTTTAGTTTTAAACCGGCCAAACATTGAGCGAGTTATGAATATTGAACTTATTTAACATTTTGAACGGAGAAGTATGAATACGACCATGTGGTGACCGGATTATTTTAAATCGGTCAAGTTTTGGACGATATATTGTCCGGACTTGTTATCCGGACAAAGATGTTAGAATTTATTCTAAGTGTTAAATCGGACAAGCCTTGGGCGATGAGTTGTCCGGATTGGGTAAACCGGCCAAGACTTGATCGGAGATGAAGTTCGGCCAAGCCTATGTTGACCGGATTTGTATTATGTCTTGTATGATAGATAAATTGTTATAAAATGGGAATTTTGATATAAATGATTTTGGATTGATAATAATTCCATTGACCGCGGTCTATTTGGAATTGTTTTGTGAAATATTTTTGATGAGGAAATAAGGGTGGCATATCAAGGAGAGGTGTACCATGGGATAAGGGTGACATATCAAGGAGAGGTGTACCATGGGATAAGAGTGGCATATCAAGGAGAGGTGTACATTTGATATAAGAGTGGCATTTGTATGTGTGTGGTATGATACAACTCTTTCTATTATATCCCTTAAGACTACCGTGGTCT
>NW_020202822.1:23035-27230 GCF_001531365.2 Cynara cardunculus var. scolymus
GTTTAAAAGTGGCATTATATGGAACCTAGTTGGTTCAAAGGTATGTGATTTGAATAATCTGAATGCTTGGCATTGAAAATTAGAAACGTACTGGTAATATTTCACTATTTGTTCATATATTTGTTATATATATGAAAAGTTGTTTTCCATAAAGATTTTGGTGATTTTCACCTTGCAATAACATAAAAAGGGTAACTCACTAGACCTTTTGGTCTAACCCTCGTTTCGTGATTTTAAATATGTATTGCAGGATGTTCGAACGGTAAGGGAAAGGGGAGAATGTGACTTTTCCTATATGCATTTCTACATGAAGATCTTTCTTTGATGTACAGTTTTGATTGATGAACGATAATTAGTACAAGAAATGTATTTGAATTTTTGGAGCTTGTATTCTGTAATGATAGATTCTTGTACTAAGGGACCTGAATGTGATATAAACATGTATTTCTTTTGTATGAAATATGTGTTACATGCAATGTGTGTTATGGGGCGTTTCTGAAAGTGGTATCAGAGCCTGAGTTTAAGGGATTTAGATATTTAACAGTATTATACCTAGACTTAAACTGTTTTTATTGCATGTTAAGGGTCCCGGACATAGTTAGTTCCGTTGGAAATAAATATGATGGGTTGAAAGAACAGTGTGTAAGGTAAATTTTAATTACATCTGGCCAGTGTAATTATGAATTTACAGGTACACATCTGAACTTGAATACTTCATTATATTTGGGAATGTGAATACGTGATTATTAACACTAAAATCTGCAGATGTCTAGCCGAAAGATCTGAAAGAATGGCTCATCCAGAATCTGAGGAAAGGGAAGAATCTCCCGTTAATCTTCCGACTAGCACGTCTGGAAATAGAGGTCGGGGAAGACCAAGGGGACGAGGCAGAGGAAGAAGTCAGTCTCAGGGAAGGGGTCGGACTGAAGTACATTCTGAACATGAAGAATCTCATTCTGGGAATGTTCAGGAGAGGTAGGTGCCACACCCTGAATATGTAACCAGGGATATGTTGGCTGAAGAAATGGAAAAATTGCGGGAAACTCTGACATCCATTATGGGAGTACAGGCCAGGGTAGAAACAGAGAGAATAGAAGTTCGTCCCTCGGTACCAGTTACTTACAACAAGGAGGGAGATATTAAAATGTTTCTGCCATGTAAGCCACCAACATTTTCTGGAGAAAGAGATCCAGTGAAAGCCGTGTGCTGGATTAAAGAAATGGAATCAGTATTCAAAACCATTCGGTGTCCGAAAATAGATAAAGTTCGATTTGTTGTTTCTGTATTAAAGTCAAATGCTTTGTTCTGGTGGGAAGTTGAATCGTCTGCCAGAATGGATGTTTTACAGACTTTGTCTTGGGTAGAATTCGTGGACCGATTCAAGAACCTATTTTGTCCTAAGACAGCAGTGAGGCAAATGGAAGAAGATTTCCTGAAGCTAGAACAAGGAAATGGAACAGTTCGAGAATATATTGAAAGATTCATTGAATACTCTCGCTTTGCTGAACATTATGTTTCAACCGAATCCAGGAAGATAGAAAGGTATATTTGGGGTTTAAAACCCTCAATTAGAGAGTTTGCAATTGCCATGAACCCCAATACCTTTTCATTAACGGTAGATGCGGTTGAAGTGACCGAACGAAATAAGAACCGACAGCCAGAAGGAAAACTTGTAGAAAAGAGAAGGTGGGAAGGGCCTTCATCTTTCCGAGGGCCGAAAATGATAAAATATGATAACAAACCCGAGCATAAAGTCAGTCAGAAAGTTTGTACGCAATGCCGACAGATACATCAGGGTGAGCATAAGACAGATCCAAGAAAGTATTATAAGTATGGTGAAGCAGGTCATCTGTCTAGAAATTCCCCAGCTAATCGAAGATGTTTTAACTGCAACTCTCTGGATCACATTCGACCGAATTGTCCTTTGTTAAGAACTCCGCAGATAACAATGGGGAGTAACGCGTCAGGTGCTTGAGGAAGGCCTACAGTGAACAGAGGAGGGCAAGGAGGGATGCGAGGACGGTCCTTCCAGATGACTAAAAACGAGGCAGAAGCATCGCCGGATGTAGTAATAGGTACATTCTTTCTGAATTCAATACGTGCTAAGGTGTTATTAGACTCTGGTGCAAACTTTTCGTTTGTATCACCAATGTTTGCTCAAACTGCATGTCTGAATTCTGTGATATTTGATGATGAATTAGTAGTTGATACTGCTAATAGTCAGGAATCTGTTACTAGTGTATTCAATAACTGTATTATTGTTATTGAGGGTTGTGAACTTCCGATCCGGTTATTTCCCACGCCGATGAAAGAATTTGATGTAGTAGTAGGTATGGACTGGTTGGTAAGGTATCAGGCTAGTATTGTTTGTAATCAAAAAGTGATCAGAATTGTTTTGCCAGACCAAGGAACAGTTATTATTTATGGTGATCGTCATAATCATCATACCAGTATTTTGTCAGTAATGAAAGCCCAGAAAARTATTCGGAAGAAATGCCAAGGATGTTTGGCATATGTAATTGATCTGAAGAAAGAAAAGGGAAAAGAAGAATCAATTCCGATTGTTAATGAATATCCAGAAGTCTTTCCAGAAGACTTATCTGGATTACCACCAGATAGAGTCATTGAGTTCCAAATTGATTTAGTACCAAGGGCTGCACCAGTAGCAAAGGCGCCATACCATTTAGCTCCATCTAAATTAAAAGAACTGATTGCACAGTTGAAAGATTTATCTGATAAGGGATTTATTAGGCCCAACACTTCACCTTTGGGTGTCCCGGTCTTATTCGTCAAGAAGAAGGATGGGTCTATGCGAATGTGTATAGACTATCGTGAATTGAATAAGCTGACAATCAAAAACAAATATCCTTTACCAAGAATTGATGATTTGTTTGACCAATTGGTGGGAGCAAGTTATTTTTCCAAGATTGATTTAAGGTCAGGGTATCATCAGCTCAAAGTCAGGGAAGTAGATTTCGCCACAACAGCATTCAGAACAAGGTACGGGAATCACGAATTCTTAGTTATGTCATTCGACTTAACTAATGCGCCCGCAGCCTTTATAGATTTAATGAATAGAGTATGTAAAGAGTATCTTGATAAATTCGTTATTGTATTTATCGATGATATTCTTATATACTCTAAGACCAAAGAACAGCATGCGGAATATCTTCGTCTGATATTGAAATTGTTGAGAAAAGAAAAGTTGTACGCAAAATTGTCTAAATGTGAGTTTTGGTTAAGAGAAGTTCAATTCTTGGGTCATGTCATCTCAGAAGCAGGGGTAAAAGTGGATCCAGCAAAAATAGAGGCAGTTGCAAGATGGGAAGCTCCGAAAAATCCTTCTGAAGTCTGAAGCTTCTTAGGATTGGCTGGTTATTACCGTAAGTTTATTCAGAACTTTTCTAAAATAGCTGTGCCATTAACTAAGTTGACTCGGAAGAACGTTAAATTCCAGTGGGAAGAAGAACAACAAGAAGCCTTTCAATTATTAAAAGATTATCTTTGCAACGCACCGGTATTAACTCTACCAGATGGATCTGCAGACTTTGTGGTTTACAGCGATGCATCAAAGTTAGGGTTAGGATGTGTTCTGATGTAGAGAGGAAATATGCATTAAGACAATTGAAAGTGTTAGGATCAAATAACTCAAATTCTTGGTACTAAAACTTACTTGAATGATCGGTTAGACGGTAGTAGAGCAGCGGAAACAGTATCAATCAAACAGGWAGAAAYAGTAAGAACACAATGAAGAACAGATGATGAACACAAAGAGAATTGCTTCAAATGATTTTCAATAGATTGAAAATATCGACGATTACAAATCAGGAAGCATACAAAATACAAAGGCCTACGTTGCTATTTATACAAGCAAGTAACCGTTTCCTGACACGACCTTAAGCTGTCAAATCTAAGCCGTTCTTCTAGAACAAATTACAGACAAGCTCACGTGAAATTCACGAGCAACTAATAAACCTAAGTAAAATTAAAACGTGCTTAAGATAATCTAAACAGAAGACATTTCTGCAGATCCTCTGTGAGACTTCATAGAGGCTCTGCTGGATGAAACTTTGTAGAGCGCAGAGGAAATCTTCCAGAACCTCTGTGAGATACGACAGAGGTTCTGTCGTCTTTGACTTGTAGCATGGTGTTCACAGAGGAGAAGTTTCCAGAACCTCTGTGATGGATGACAGAG